>NC_090231.1:56615388-56675388 GCF_024489055.1 Chanodichthys erythropterus
TTTCTTTTTTTCTTCTTTTTTTTTTTTTCGAAACTCTTTTTTTTGTTAAAACATGAAAGGCATTGCTTGCACATTTTTTCACAGCCTGCCGAACATGATAGCTGTTGTTTCATTCTGATTTAATGCCTTTGGTCTGTTAGCTTTGATATACAAGAAGCAACAAAGCGAGATTCAAATCACAATTACAATACTAAATAAGCACAATATGAATTTTGGACCAAAGTAAAACTCTAGGACATTTTATTACAACCAAGTGCAGCGTTTCAACCTGTTCTTTATCAGGCACAATTCTTCTTATTGGCTGTAAAAAAAAAAAAAAAACCTCTGCAAGCTTTAATTTCAGTATGCATTCATTTTGTTGAAAATCAAACATTCAAATGTATAATGAATATAATATTGATATAATTTTAAATAAAATAGTTAAATATTTAATGAATAAATCCAATAATCCACCACATTGTGAACCTTGATTATACCCGTATTTAATGCAGTCGGAGACACATTACTTCTTTGTCCCTCAGGTTTTTTGCTCATAATCATGCAACCTGTCCATGTTGGAATCTTTCTAATTTGACTAAAGTTTACTAAGTCATGGTTGCAGCCATACCACATACCACTCTGTAGCACAAGACTGGTTGTCCCATTGAAGCTAAGCAGGGTTGAGCCTGGTCAGTATACCTGGTTGGGAGACCTCCTGGGTTGCTGCTAGAAGAGGTTTTGAAGGCAGCAGGATGTGCTCACCCTGTGTGGGTCCTAACGCCCCAGTATAATGACGGGGAAACTATACTGTAACAAGCGCCATCCTTCAGATGAGATGTTAAATCGAGGTCCTGACTTGTTCTGTGTCATTAATAACCCCAAGGCACTTCTCATGCAGGGGGGTAACCTCTGTGTCTTGGCCAGATTCTCTCCTTTGGCTCTTAAGAATCATGGCCTCCTAATAATCCCCATCTACTGAGCTGACTCTATCACTCTCTCTTTCTTCTCCACATATATCTGATAGCGCTCTGGTGTTATTATACTGTGGCTGCCGTTGCATCCAGGTGGATGCTGCACACTGGTGGTAGACGAGCAGAGACTCTGATATGATTGTAAAGTGCTTTGGGTGTACAGTAGTACAGTAGTGTAAAGCGCTGTATAAATGTTTCATTCTTTCATTCAAGTTACAGATACATTTGCGCCAAAATATCATAGAATTTGATTGGGCACACAGCTCAAAATAATGACAAAATGGCGGCCTTGGTGAGTATTCACATAAATACAGTCAGTTATGTTTTTAGCGATCGTAAACACGCATGTGTAACAGTATAATGGATCCGTGCGTCAGGTCTTAAAGTGACAGCAGCCTAATAAACCTGCTGCCAAATCATGACTAAATGGCAGTTTTTCCCCATGGTATTGATGTCAAAATTGATTGTATTCACCAGTTCCTCAAGTTAAGAACCAGTGCTACAAAATACTGTGTGAGCTTCAAGGAATACATATTGTATGCCATGTAGCTGAAGTAACAAAAAGTGAGTTGTTGTCTAGAGAGAGCACATCTGCTGACACTGCGAGGAATTACCTAACCTGTCATAACAACTACAGCTGTGTCTCTGCTTACAAGAATGATGCTACAAGGTCTTGTGTAGAAAAACTTAGAACAGCAAACTCACAATTTGTCATAGCATTTGTTCTTTTTACTGTTGTCAATTATAAATACTGAGAATATTCACTGTACACATGGATATAAAACAGTTGATTGTATCTAGATATGTTCCAACATATTGGCATGTCCCAAAAATGTACAGAGTTATTTCAAAATAATCTCAACCTACAAACCTGAGACACTAGAAATAAATACAGCAAGAACGTTGCCAAAGCTTTGCTACATAGTAGCAATTATGGCTTCAATGTGTGCATTGGAGCCGGTACAACCTTCAAGTCAAGACAAAACCAATTATATCTTGCACAAAATAAATCTCAGTACAGTGTAGAACCTCATTATACACAATGCAATATCTGCCAAATGTGGCTTATCGATATGCACAAGTACAGTAGCTAGGAAAAATGTTTAACATTTATCATATGATGTCAAAGTCAAATAGAGACATCCAGGTGCTTGAACTTTCCATCATTTCTTGATGCAGTCCTAGTTCCACCTATTCCTCAGTCTCGACAGTACCATCATAAGGTGCTACCAGGCAACATATTGGTTATGGTCCAGTTCTGGCCAGTGCATTTTTGGAGGGTCAGCTGATATCCGAACTCATTGTCATTGTTCTCCACGAGTTCGAGGCATCGCTTTGACTTTGTATTCTGGATGGAGCCTTCCTGAAGAAAGGAGAAAGAAAATAGATATATTTCATTACAGACTCCCTCGACTGTGCCCAGGCATGTTCCTGTATAGATGGAGCTGTCAGGGCTTCATCCGTCTTCCCCGAAAAGTCCCTTTCAATGTGGGTAACCTTTCACATCTCATGATCAGAAAAATCTGATGTGTGAAAATTTACAGTGTGATCTCATAAGAATACATAACACGTACACACACATCTTTGTATTTTTGGGAAGATGCTGAAACGTACAATTTGGACAAAGTGTCAGCATTTAAAAGGTAAAAGTACAGATCTTTATATTTCTATAGGCACGTTTTACAATTATGTGGATATTTTTGAGCCCCTAACCTCAGGCTGACACCAAACCACTTCTCAGCTATACAAAAACAGATACATTTACAATTGACAATAACTTTCATTAGAGAAATTAAAGTTGTAAATCATTGAAAAACATCCCCAGATCTCGTCCGTCAATGTAGTCAGAAAAGATTTGAATGCCACAGTGTCAAAAATTGCATGTTGGAATGTTGCAGTTGGTCACAAGACATTCACATTTTAAGTAATTTACATCAAGCAGGTGGGTTGCAAATTTTGACCATTTAAATGAATGCAATGTTTGAGTGTGCTTGAATGATGTGGATATTGATGATTAAATTACAGGCTTTGGTTACACTTTATTTTTTAAGGTGTCTTAGTTACACTGTAATTATACATTTAAGTACTGAGTCATATTAATTAACAACATGTACTTACTATAGGGTTAGGTTTAGGGTTTGGTGGTAGCACTTTATTTTAGTCCTATTCCCCATTTACATATTATGTACCTCTTACAGTAATAACTAGGTAATAACTAAGTACTAACCCTAAACCTAGACCTAAACCTAATCTTAACCTCTTAACCTAACCTGGGCTTTTTAGGTAAATACATTAAATAAATTTGATGACATTGTACATATTTGTCATTGATTAAATAAAATAAAAAAAATCAACCTATTAATTAAATAAATTCAATATTTTATGAACCTAAAATGATTCATAACATTTGCACATATCTAAACTTTTTAATCTGTGAAGTTTTAGTTTAGATTCTATTAATATTGTACATTATACATTATGTATATTTTAGTATTAATGTAATCATACAAATATTTATGTGCGCTAGAACTGTTACATATGAATAACTATGATTACTAATAGGGTGTGACGAGATGTCAAAATATTAAAATGTGATGAGATTTCTCGTCGAGTAAAAAGCTGTCTCGTAATATCGCCATTTTTGAACAAAACCAGCAACACTTGTGTTACGGGTGGCTGGTAGAGAGATGAGGCAGATACGGATTTCCACGATAATAGAGACTTTACTTCAAACAATGGCAATGAACAACAGACAGACACCTTAACAAAACAGAGAACGGACGAGGAGTGCAGGGAGTGAGTGCATTATATAGGAGTGCTAACAATAGAGTCCAGGTGCAGGTGATGAGTGATGATGAGGAACTGACGAGGGAAGTGAGTGCAGGTGTGGAGAACAGGAGGATTCTGGGAAATGGAGTCCAGGGAAACAAGGGATCTGTAACAGTACCTCCCCCTCCCGGTAGGCGCGTCCTCGCGTCGTAGATGTAACAACCGGGAGGGGGGCGGGCGCCCTGGAGACCTCAAACCGGAGCAGGGGAAGGAGTAAACTGGAGTGGAGGTCTCCAGGGCAGGTCCAAAAACCATGGCGGGTCAGGAGCCGTGGGCAGCCATGGCGGGTCAGGGGTTGAAGGCAGCCTTGGCGGGTCAGGAGCCGTGGGCAGCCATGGCGGGTCAGGAGCCGAAGGCAGCCATGGCGGGTCAGGTGCAGCGGGCAGCCATGGCGGGTCAGGTGCAGCGGGCAGACATGCAGCGGGCATACATGGCGGGTCAGGTGCAGCGGGCAGCCATGGCGGGTCAGGTGCAGCGGGCAGCCATGGCGGGTCAGGAGCCGAAGCCTTCGAGGCGTTGAGCCCAGGCGTCGCTGAAGGACTGGCGGGTGATGGCGGAACCGAAGGCTCCGCCGACCGAAGCGCAGCCGGGGCTCCAGAAGGCCGCAGTGCAAGCAGAAGGACAGCCAACAAAACGAACACCGGGGGGAGTGAGGAGGCCAACTGAATCCGAGGGACGGAGTGACGGAGCGGAGACGGAGGAGTGAAGTCCAGAGGGGAGGGCAGGCTGATGAATGACCAAGGTGTGAGTGGAGGCAGGATGGAGACTGGTGAAGCTGGAGGACTGATGGGCAACGGTGGAGCAGAGGGAGGTTGGAGCCGGGGTGAAGGTAATCGCCCAGAGGTCCGAGGTGGAGATCTGGGCGAGGGGGCTTGAGGTGGAGGTGCAGTATAGACATGACTAGGAGGAGGCGGGAGAGGGAGGCAGGGAGGGAAAACAGTCTTTGGGCTGGAGAGTTCAATCACAGAGACCATACTAGGAGCGGCTGGCTCGGCGGCGGCGGCTGGAGCGGCAGGCTCGGCGGCGGCGGCTGGAGCGGCAGGCTCGGCGGCGGCGGCTGGAGCGGCTGGCTCGGCGGCGGCGGCTGGAGCGGCTGGCTCGGCGGCGGCGGCTGGAGCTGAGGGCTCGGCGGCGGCTGGAGCTGAGGGCTCGTAGGCGGCGGCTGGAGCTGAGGGCTCGTAGGCGGCGGCTGGCGCTGAGGGCTCGTAGGCGTCGGAGACTGGAGAACTTTGCTTGGCGGCGGAGACTGGAGAATTTTGCTCGGCGGCGGAGACTGGAGAACTTTGCTCGGCGGCGGAGACTGGAGAACTTTGCTCGGCGGCGGAGACTGGAGAACTTTGCTCGGCGGCGGAGACTGGAGAACTTTGCTCGGCGGCGGAGACTGGAGAACTTTGCTCGGCGGCGGAGACTGGAGAACTTTGCTCGGCGGCGGAGACTGGAGAACTTTGCTCGGCGGCGGAGACTGGAGAACTTTGCTCGGCGGCGGAGACTGGAGAACTTTGCTCGGCGGCGGAGACTGGAGAACTTTGCTCGGCGGCGGAGACTGGAGAACTTTGCTCGGCGGCGGAGACTGGAGAACTTTGCTCGGCGGCGGAGACTGGAGAACTTTGCTCGGCGGCGGAGACTGGAGAACTTTGCTCGGCGGCGGAGACTGGAGAACTTGGCTCGGCGGCGGAGACTGGAGAACTTGGCTCGGAGGAGACTGGAGAACTTGGCTCGGCGGCGGAGACTGGAGAACTTGGCTCGGAGGAGACTGGAGAACTTGGCTCGGAGGAGACTGGAGAACTTGGCTCGGAGGAGACTGGAGAACTTGGCTCGGCGGAGACTGGGGTTGAGGGCCATTTCATCCCCTCAAATACAATTAAAATCCCCACAGGCACTGGAGCTGGCTCTGTGGGGACTGGAGCTGGCTCTGGAGATACTGGAGCTGGCTCTGGAGATACTGGAGCTGGCTCTGGAGATACTGGAGCGGGCTCTGGAGATACTGGAGCGGGCTCTGGAGATACTGGAGCGGGCTCTGGAGATACTGGAGCGGGCTCTGGAGATACTGGAGCGGGCTCTGGAGATACTGGAGCGGGCTCTGGAGATACTGGAGCGGGCTCTGGAGATACTGGAGCGGGCTCTGGAGATACTGGAGCGGGCTCTGGAGATACTGGAGCGGGCTCTGGAGATACTGGAGCGGGCTCTGGAGACATTGGGGCCGCTTTCTTCCTCCTCCTCCGCTTACTGGGCCCAGTAGCGGAATATGGGTCCAGCCTGGGGCAGGCAGGGAGTTCGCTGGAGCGGTGTGCGGAGGAAGCCGGAGGTTGACTAACTGGCCCGGCCAACCGTGTTTCTGGATGGACCGGACGACAACACTGATCCTGAACCTCTTTCACTAAGAATTTGGAGCCATTCAACCACAAAATTAAATTGATAGTTTCGCTTAAGGAGAAACAAAAAACAGGTTCATCAAAACGGATAGTGTCGTCATCCAATCCATCCAAAAACAGGGAGATCAACTGAGCGTCGGGCCAGTTAGACAAGCAAGCAAGCTCAACGAACTCCTCCACATACCTCTCCAGCGAACGTCCTACCTGCAGGAGCCCGATAATGCGTTCGCTGGCTGTTAGGGTGAGAGGCGATGGAGGAGCTGGATCCAGGGAGCTGGGGAAAGTCTCCATTCTTTTTTTTTCGTGGAAAATCCGGTCGGTTTTGGTCCGTTCTTCTGTTACGGGTGGCTGGTAGAGAGATGAGGCAGATACGGATTTCCACGATAATAGAGACTTTACTTCAAACAATGGCAATGAACAACAGACAGACACCTTAACAAAACAGAGAACGGACGAGGAGTGCAGGGAGTGAGTGCATTATATAGGAGTGCTAACAATAGAGTCCAGGTGCAGGTGATGAGTGATGATGAGGAACTGACGAGGGAAGTGAGTGCAGGTGTGGAGAACAGGAGGATTCTGGGAAATGGAGTCCAGGGAAACAAGGGATCTGTAACAACTTGTGGTGTGGAGGGATTACAAATGAACAAAAAATAGAGCTAAAAGATAAAAACTTTAATTTGCCAACGCATTTCGGCACACAGGCCTTCTTCAGGGCTAAAAGGTTACAGGTGTGTGCAGATTCCTTTAAGTGCAAACAGACACAAAATTCAAACTTACAATGAACCAATGAAAAAATTGCATATAATAACATCTACCAATCGCAATATCGTCATGACAGAGTGTGAGCGTGAAATTAACATAGAACATGTCACCATTATGTTTACATTACTGTCATTTTGCTTTTTTTTATAGAAATAAAACCATTTAATTAAGTTGGATAATGGTCGCTTCAATTGTAAACTAAGGCGAGATGACTGACAAGACCATGGCAGAGGATTCATTGTGCAACAGAGCCTAAGCGTCTGATAAATGTCTTATATTGTAGAATGCGTGCTCTGCACCACTGCTCCCTATACACAATACGTGCGATTGCGAATTAGAAAGTGAAAGTAAAACGCAAGCTCCCTTATGCGTGCAAATTAGGCTACATACAACAGCCTGTCTCCCAATATCAAACCTATCTTAGGCTGGTCTGTGTAGTTGTAACCACCTCTTAGCTCTAGTCTCTGTTTGCAGTTTTAATAAAGACAGACTACTTTGCACTTATTATGGTGGCACTTACCGTTTACACTTAATAAGACCCTGTTATTTATGTTTGTTATTTATGCTGTTTTTATTTCTGTGTTCAATGTGTGGAAAGGAGTTCAATTAGGAGGCCTCAATCAGAAGTTCTTGAAGCTCATAATAGTCTCACGTGAAATCATACAGGAGAGAAGCCAGTCAGTTGAGTTTGTGGCAAAACCATACACAGTGCTTGTATGTTGTTGGTTTTCAATGCATATGATAATTCATACTCAGAAAGTACAACTGAAAATGACATTCATTACAAGATGATTAGTTCAAACATTTCAAAATGCACCTGCAGACTATTTTTCCAGTCATGAATTTTGTCATCGAGCATTTCTTAAAAATACTGTGCAAAAAACTTGTCTCGTCTCGGCCTCGTGAACCTAATCTTGTGTCTTGTCTCGTGAGCTAAGTTTCTCGTCACACCCCAACTAATGAGATATTAAAAACATGTTTTGCATTAGTAAGTAATTCAAGCTTAAATTGTATGTATTGTATTTTTTAGGGACATGATTATTTGCATTGATTTTATTAGATATTTATTTTATAAATATATTTGTTCGCATAACGCTGATGAAAATGAGATAATTCTTGTGTTATGGTAAAGAGAAATAATAATAATAATAATTTGGATTTTGTGATGAAATGTGACACAGTCATAATCTTGAAAGGTTTTTTGAAACTGGCCCATGGAGAGAATAACATGAGGTTTGGGTCAAACTTTAGAGACATCAGGCACATCAAATTCATATTCATCTTTCATCTCCTCTTCTGAAAAGGGCTTGATAGAGTCACAGCTGGTGTATCTGTGAGGGAACAGCAACGCTGCAGGGTTAGACATGAGAGAGCAGGCTAAGAGCTAAAGGGAAGCATCCGCACTGATCTCAAGCCGGGAAGGATGGAACTGCAGGACTGAGATAGGGTGGCTGATTTTTTTCGCTGCCAGCATTCATTTTAACCCGCTTTTCACAGAAGAGAACGCCTGTGGCCTTAAGACCCGGGTTTATGAGGTCTCAGTACCACAGACTCCCTCTCGCTCTTTGAGAGGCGCTCAAGGAGTCTGACACCGCTGTGGTCAGGAGGTCTTCAGGTAGAGGCTTACATTCACTAACAGTCTCCTTAAGAAGGGTTATCTGAAGCCTATAATGTGCTGCCTCTAAGTTTAAGAGAACAACAAGAGAAAAAGCTACAAGCATTACATTTTAACAGGTCAATAAGTGTCCGTGTTATTTTATCCCTGTGTGCACCAAACCCACCTGGTGGGTTTACTGCCAAAAGGGTCTTTTTTTAGTTTCATCTGACCATAGAAACCGGTCCTGTTTGAAGTTCCAGTCGTGTCTGACAACTGAATATGCTGGAGATTGTTTTTGGATGAGAGCAGACGATTTTTCTTGAAACCCTCCCATATGGTGGTGTAGGTGCTGTTTAATATTTTCCTTTTTTCAATCTCTGCAATTCTCCAGCTGTGATCCTTGGAGAGTCTTTGTCCACTCAAACTCTCCTTCTCACTGTGCATTAGGATGCTATAGACACATGTCCTCGTCCAGTCAGATTTGTAACATCTCTAATTGATTGAAACTTCTTAATTATTGTCCTGATGGTGGAAATGGGAATTTTCAATGCACATCAGAACTATATTCTGTGGTTTTACTCATTGTGATGAATGATTAAGGGAGCTTGGCCTTTGTGTTTCCTCATATTCATACTCCTGTGAAACCAGAAGTCATGACTGGATAATTTCATGTTCATGATGAAAAAAAAATTCATATTTACTAAAAAAATGTAAATATGAATGGGAATATACTTCAGAGATATTTCACTCATAAGAATTTCTAGGGGTGCCAATAATTGCGGACAATGTGTATTAGAAGAAAACATTTATTTTATAATGTGATTTTCCCTCCACATTCATTAGTTTTACTTCAATGAAAGGTTAGATTTTTTTTTTTTTTTTTTAATGTAAGATCAAAAGGATGAACAATGCAGATTTATTTTCACAGCCTTCTTTAATCATATTTAAAGAGTACCAATAATTCTGACCATAACTGTGTGTGTATATTGAAACTTTGTTGCCAATATTTATACACCGATCAGGCATAACGTTATGACCACCTTCCTAATATTGTGTTGGAGTTGGAGCCTCCATGGATCGGACTTGTTTGTTCAGCACATCCCACAGATGCTCGATTGGATTGAGATCTGGGGAATTTGGAGGCCAAGTCAACACCTCAAACTCATTGTTGTGCTCCTCAAACCATTCCTGAACCATTTTTGCTTTGTGTCAGGGCGCATTATCCTGCTGAAAGAGGCCACAGACACCAGGGAATACCGTTGTACATGGTCTCAACAATGCTTAGGTAGGTGGTACATGTCTAAGTAACATCCACATGGATGGCAGGACCCAAGGTTTCCTAGCAGAACATTGCCCAAATCATCACACTGCCTCCGCCGGCTTGCCTTTTTCCCAAAGTGCATCCTGGTGCCATTTGTTCCCCAGTTAAAAGAGACGCACACACACCCGGCCATCCACGTGATGTAAAAGAAAATGATTCGTCAGACCAGGCCACCTTCTTCCATTGCTCCGTGGTCCAGTTCTGATGTTATTCACTTCACCTGTCAGTGCTTATAATGCTATGCCTGATCGGTGTGCATTAAAGTGGACAAATGGAAGTATCAAGCTTAATATGAATACATAACCAGTGTGCTTATTTAGATATTCTGAAAATAAATATGAATAAGAAGTATTGACTATAAGTACAGAATGTGGTTGGAGGCCAATTAAACTAGATTTAGTTTGAATAAAATTTTAAGCTTGTTGTATTGGTAAGTTCTAATGTCTATTTTAAATGCTAAATTCAGTGTCCTACTGAGGTATTGAAGTGGTTTTCTTTTCCCTAGTTCTTCCTTTAACCCTTAAATTTTCCGCCATTCATTCTTACATATTCGGGTCTTTATCGACCCGGATCTTTATCTAACAGGGAAGGATCTCTACCTGTTGTGATAATATAAAACTCCTCTGATATTAGAGTAACAATTACAGAAGAATAAAATAAAGCATATTTTGTTACTTTTTGGAGCTTGAAAGGGTTCAGTTTGAGCAGATGTTTTATGCCATCATCACTGTCCTCGTCAGAGCTCATTTCCCAGTAAATTCAGCAAATAATAGGCTAGTTTAATGTCTGAGCCCATTCGCGATCTCAAACAAATTCTCAAAACTATATAATTTTTAACATCTTCAAAATCAATATTTCAATCGCTAACAGCTTCACCAGATCCATCCAGTGACAGATACAGTCATATTTGATTGCGTTCAGTACTTGCTCTGCAGTAAATCACTGAGCCATTTCATGTGTCTTATTTTGTTTTCTGTCTGAATGAGTCGTCACTTCAGCATTGTGTATCAGACATTGCCACCTTGTGGAATAAAGGTGAATTGCACTTATTCCGTCATCTAAGATTCAATTATTGTTGTGCAGAAAAAATATATGTACACTCATACACACCTCGGGTCGTTTGCGATTTTACAAAAAAAAATGAATACAAAAATAGGCATTATTTTATAATTTTATGATTTTTTTCTTGTTATATTCTTTATAATGAATTGATTGAGGAATACCAAGAATGTTGATGTCTAACTTTAAAAACGGAACAAGGAGGAGGGTAGTGAATGATGTCCTGGGTCACTAAAGACCCGAGGTATGTATTTAAGGGTTAAAGATAAAAACCATTGTCTTCATTTTGCTGTATTATTATTATTATGTTTTAAAATACTATGAAGACCTGTCAAAGTCAAAGATAAAACCAGAAGAAAAAAACTGGCATGCAACTTCAGTGTTGCTCATGATGCTTTCTTCTGATATTACAGTCTTTAAAGTCTCAATGACTTTTGATTAAAAAATTGCAAGACTCATTCATAATTCATAAAACCGTTAGTTTATTGATACTGCTGACAATTGTTGAGCAGCCGAAAGTTTTGAAAGTCAATGATTTAAAAGAATCTTCCTCAACTTTGAGCTTGAATCATCAAAATCCTTGAGGAACTGAGGGTTATTTCATCATTATGGGTTATTTCTGACAGCTATTTCAACATCTGAGGGTTACCTCATTGTGTTTAAAAAATAACCTTGCTCATTTTTCTTGACAAATGCAATGAGAACAAAAAATGGACTCAATAACATGCAAATAAACACTCTTAGCCAAAGTGTCCTTTGAAACTAATAAAATAAGAACATAACAACATGATATTTATATCGTTTTTGCTCATTGAAAATACGCCCTTGTTTGTTTTCTGGAAAGAGTTCATCACTTCATCCTAATTTAATTTGCCATATATGTGGTACTTGTCTTAGTACGCCTGCTAATGCTGCCTGAGGCACAATGTTCCACTCATAATGGTGCATAAGAAGTGTGTTAAAGGTTACAGGTTTCCAAAGTCTTTAAAGTGATTCATTCAAGCATGGGAAATCTAACATGGCGGTGTGCATCCAGCTGTGGGCATAGGGTAAATATGAAGGGCAATGCTAAATCAGCCCATCACTTGAACTGTTGCGCATCACTGGCTGATGTCGATATAAATGATCTCTCACAATCCCAGAGAACCAGGCCGGTTTCCAGACCTAATAATCAATTCGCTGTATAGAATTGGTCAGTTGGCTGTTATGAGAATGGCCTTGTACTCTTACATCACGTCTAAGAAGTCAACCAACTTGAGAAATTTATATTGACCTCATCTATTTCATGTGTGTGCGAGTGTGAGACTGAGATTAGACTGGAGCGATGCCTTCAGCCATAACTAATGTGAGATACATTCATAAACACAAAAGGCTGTTAGAGAGGCAGCAGAGATATTTCATAATTGGAGAAAGAAGTTACAAATAGCAAACGATAAGACTAAAAACTAATTAAAGAGAGTAACTGACACACATTTCAATGAGTAACATCATCTGCCCTATTAAGAACTACAACAATTCTAATAAACAGACAGTCGCACTGTACTTTATGCATCTCATGCAAGCCAGTAAAATCAGTATTATTAAAAGTAATCTATCAACTGTTTTATTTCTAGTCACCCTCCTCTTATTAATAAAGAAAATGGCTTTTTAAAACTTATATTAAAACTGTAAAACACAGTGACTGTTTTTAAAAGTGTGAACAGCAACTAGCCACAAAGTACAGTTACTGTATATGGACCCCGACGGATAAGACACCAATATTGAAAACTTCGGTTTAAGTGCTTAAACTTACATTTTTAAGTAAAATCGAAGTTCAATGCATTTTTTTGTACTCTAAATTCAATTAATAGTGAAATGTAATAGTGATAGTATTTACTGTGAGTGAATGAAAATAAAAAACATTTTACAGTGTATGAAAGTACAATAATATAAAATATTAAAGCTGAAAGCAGTGTTGAATGGGACCTCGCACCTGGGGAAACCACCAATCTTCCTCTTTTGAGGTGTTAATCACATACATAAGCACTTAGCCAAGTGTTGCATTATTTAACATGTTTCTAACATGTTTGATATACAAACCCGATTCCAAAAAAGTTGGGACACTGTACATATTGTGAATAAAAAAGGAATGCAATAATTTAAAAATCTCAGAAACTTTTTTTTTTATTCATAATAGAATATAGATATCATATCAAATGTTGTAAGTGAGACAATTTGAAATGTCATGCCAAATATTGGCTCATTTTGGATTTCATGAGAGCTACACATTCCAAAAAAGTTGGGACAGGTAGCAATAAGAGGCTGGAAAAGTTAAATGCTGGAGGACCAATTTGCAACTTATTAGGTCAATTGGCAACATGAGTGGGTATAAAAAGAGCCTCTCAGAGTGGCAGTGTCTCTCAGAAGTCAAGATGGGCAGAGGATCACCAATTCCCCCAATGCTGCGGCCAAACATAGTGGAGCAATATCAGAAAGAGTTTCTCAGAGAAAAACTGCAAAGAGTTTGAAGTTATCATCATCTACAGTGAATAATATCATCCAAAGATTCAGAGAATCTGGAACAATCTCTGTGTGTAAGGGTCAAGGCCGGAAAACCATACTGGATGCCTGTGATCTTCGGGCCCTTAGACGGCACTGCATCACATACAGGAATGCTGCTGTAATGGAAATCACAACATGGGCTCAGGAATACTTCCAGAAAACATTGTCGGTGAACACAATCCACCGTGCCATTCGCCGTTGCCGGCTAAAACTCTATAGGTCAAAAAAGAAGCCATATCTAAACATGATCCAGAAGCGCAGGTGTTTTCTCTGGGCCAAGGCTCATTTAAAATGGACTGTGGCAAAGTGGAAAACTCTTCTGTGGTCAGACGAATCAAAATTTGAAGTTCTTTTTGGAAAACTGGGACGCCATGTCATCCGGACTAAAGAGGACAAGGACAACCCAAGTTGTTATCAGCGCTCAGTTCAGAAGCCTGCATCTCTGATGGTATGGGGTTGCATGAGTGCGTGTGGCATGGGCAGCTTACACATCTGGAAAGGCACCATCAATGCTGAAAGGTATATCCAAGTTCTAGAACAACATATGCTCCCATCCAGACGTCGTCTCTTTCAGGGAAGACCTTGCATTTTCCAACATGACAATGCCAGACCACATACTGCATCAGTTACAACATCATGGCTGCGTAGAAGAAGGATCCGGGTACTGAAATGGCCAGCCTGCAGTCCAGATCTTTCACCCATAGAAAACATTTGGCACATCATAAAGAGGAAGATGCGACAAAGAAGACCTAAGACAGTTGAGCAACTAGAAGCCTGTATTAGACAAGAATGGGACAACATTCCTATTCCTAAACTTGAGCAACTTGTCTCCTCAGTCCCCAGACGTTTGCAGACTGTTATAAAAAGAAGAGGGGACGCCACACAGTGGTAAACATGGCCTTGTCCCAACTTTTTTGAGATGTGTTGATGCCATGAAATTTAAAATCAACTTATTTTTCCCTTAAAATTATATATTTTCTCAGTTTAAACATTTGATATGTCATCTATGTTGTATTCTGAATAAAATATTGAAATTTGAAACTCCCACATCATTGCATTCTGTTTTTATTCACAGTTTGTACAGTGTCCCAACTTTTTTGGAATTGGGTTTGTATCATTTCATATTTAAATGTGTTTCTGAGAGTGAATTACAGTGTGAAGCATGCCATTTTCTGTTGCCAGAAGGTGACGCTATGACTAACTGCATACGAAAACTCAAAATCTTCGCAATTTATCATCACTAAGGCCATAAAATTAGACTGGCCAAATATGATGTTGATCTGGTTATATCTCTATGAGGAGTTAATTACAATGTAAAACAACACATTTCCTGTTGCCCGCAGGTGGCGCTATGACTGTAACTGAATATTGGCATGTAGATGTCTTCAGGTCAGGAGTCTAATAAAACATGTGAACATTGGACATGTCTGAGTTACAACAATTTCCTGTTTCATGGTGAAACATCAATGTCAGGTCACCACGGACACCCCCTTCAGTGAAAAATCAAGATCTTCACAATTTAACATTGTAAAGACCTTTAGACTGACCAAATATGACGTTGATCTGATTAAAGCTCTAGGAGGAGTACAACATCTGGAAATGGCAAAAACTGCAAATATTTTGCAGAGAAAATTCAAAATATCTCACTTCCTGTTGGGTTTTCAGATTTTGCTCCAAGACACTTTTTTGTAGGTATTGGGCTGTTACATGTATCTGCCGAATTTTCATACTTTAAGTATACCAGTTTATATGTTTTCATTGTAATTTTAGCTTAATTTTCAGTAATTTTGTTATGTGCTTTTATCATTTGAATTTTTACTATTGAGGTTTAATTTATTTTTATTTCAGTTTTAGATTTATTTTTTATTAGTAATTTTAGTGCTTTAACTTAAACTTATTTGAGTTAGCAGCCAATGCAACATTTCTAATTTTTATTTAATATTTATATTTTATTTTATTTCAACTTTATTTCAATTAACAAAATGTTTTAAACTGTTTTTGCATTAATAACTCTGCTTCTTATCTTCGTATACTGCATGCAAAGGCAGCGTTTTTCAGTTTTTGGTCATTGCAATGAATGGCTTTAGATGTCAATAAAATACTGACAATTATGTGTTATATTGTTTTATTATCATAAGCCTGATTCACTGGCCTACAGTCCACCACAATCCAGTCATCAAGTTTGATTATCAGTCTCTCAGCGGTATACATGATATTGTATTCCATCTGTGCTTTTGTTTTAATTACTGGTCTATTTACACATGCAGATCTTTGACAAATGTGACACACCTCACTGTTTTTTAGCATCTCACGCCATGAGTGTTACGTTTTTAAATATTTATGTACATGACAGGGGGGGTGATTAATTTGCATTTAAAAACACTTATTTTTATAATTAATCACAAAACTGACACATTAAAGTGCCCTAGTTCCAAGAGAAATAACATTTAGTTGTGAAAATAGCATCTGTCATTATGAAATATGAAAGCATTTTGTCTCTGGATTTCAGAAGAGCCCTTTAGCTTGATGTGCCACTTATTTTGTTTGTGAGAGTTTGAAAACACAATTATTTTGACTATTACCTTATCCAGCAACCAAAGAAGAAATCAGCCCTGTTTACCATTACCATCATGTCTTATTCACATTATATGAATGTGTGAACTGCTGTGAAATCACAGGATTTAGGGGAATAACAGAGTTGATAATGCATTTGAGCTTTACACTTGAAAGGAGCTGAGGAATGTATGACTCCATCTGACCATTGTGGCTCTAATTAGAGGTTTTGAAGTGATTAAATGTCCAAATACCCATCCACAAGGACTTTTTCAAATAAATCTTTAATGTTAACTTCTTTACAAACTTCTCTATCTATACTCTGCTTGTCAAAATATAGAGGTGCACCTTATTTATTTATTTGTTTTTTTAGTCATGCAGGTTTGCTTTTAATGAGAAATCTTTGCCTTTATTACACTGATGCAAAGGACATCAAAATTAGTTTTTATTTGAATTCAGCTATATTATTTTGTTTGCTGTGGTTCATATTTTAATCTCCGTTGTCTTCTCAAGGAGCTCTGCTCTACTGAAGTGTTAACATTTCACATTTTCTTTTTTTAGCTGGATGACTAAAACATGAACCTTATCAACATCAGCTTTCATCATGGCAGTCACTCTTACACTTCACAAACAAGCACTGCACAGTCCCTGACAAAACATGACATCTCAGTGGAGCAGAAACAACAGCTTAAAACAGCAAAGTTAAAAATGTAATGTTGGTTTGTTAAAAAAGAAACTGATATCCCAAATTGCCACCCCAACTTTTTCAGATACATACATCTAACCATTTGTAATTGAGGACCCATTTTATATTAAGTGGCCTTAACTACTATGTACTTACATTTAAATTAATCATTTGATACAATGCACTTATTGTGTACATACATGTTTTTACATTGTACTTATATTTTAAAATCACCTGCATGTAATTACATCTGTAATTAATTTCTGTAATTACATTTATAATTACACTGTTGGCCCATCCCTTACACCTTACTCCTACCCTTAAACCTACCCATATCACCAAAGCTTTCCCTAACCTTACCCGTACCACACCTCAATAGCTGCAAATGTGTTTTGCAATTCAATATGAACCCAATAAGTGTCATGATCACTAGTGAGAGTGCCCTAGTCAGCCACTAGAGGGCACTCCATCCTGGACTCTTGTTTTCACCCCTTGGACTACATTACCCATAACTCACTTCCCTGGACTCATTATCTCATTGTCATTGCACCCAGCTGTTTTGTGTTTGTTCAATTAGTGTCTGTCTATTTATACCTGGTTGTCTCTGCTTTTGTCATGGTTTCTTCATTCATGTTCCCGAGTCTCTGTTTTGGTTTTCTTTGTGTTTTGTTCCTGTCATTGTTTTGTTTGGACTGTCTCCCTGGATTTTTGACTATTGACTGGCTCATGGATTACGTTTCTGGATTTCCCCAATAAATACCTGCATTTGTACCTACCCTGTTTGTCTTCGTGTGTGCCGTGACAATAAGTACATTGTACTTATTTTTTGATGTAAGTACATAGTAGTTAAGGTCACTTAATATAAAGTGGGACCGTAATTGATCTTACAACAGTGTTTACTTAACTAAGGGTGGGATCTCTATCTCTGTTCAGCAATAATAAGAAATAACCCACACATATGATGCAGGCAACAGAAGTATCTTGGATGAAGCCCATGTGCATTTAGTACAGATGTTCACTTTACATAGAAATTTATGGAGGAAATAAGCCAAATAACCTGCTCAATTTTTCTTAATTTAAAGGGGTCATGAACTGTGTTGTTTTATAATGTTTCCTTGGGTGCACTTATAATGTTATCATGCTTTTTACATCAAAAAATGTCACAAGTTTGAAATAAAAGGCATTTTTCCTACCCTGATTTTAGCCCTCTGGTTTGAACGCTCTGTTTTAAGGGGCGTGTCTGCTGTGAGACTTCAGTGTAAACACCCACTATTGTGATTGGCTGACATCTTTGCATTTGAAATAACTACGTATTACTCTCTCCAAAACCTTCAGCACATTTTTCCTATTACAGCTCTCAATGTTAACTAATCTTGAAAAGTGTAGATTATAGCATTACATTTAGATCTATTGCATTATGTTTAGATCGTGGCATGAAAGGTTGCAGTGATGAACATTGTAGCCGATCACAGACATTGAGCGCATGTAAGCAGTGATCTTGTCATTGCAACTCAATTTCTGCACACTAACGAATGCTTTCATCATAACTAACAGTGTAAACATGATGTAAATAAGAGATTCATTGATATAATGGGAGTTTTGGCACGAGTCCAGAACTCAGTCACTGATAAACTCGTGCTGTTTGATTGACAGCTCCAGAGACTGTAAAGGGAGCGTTCTTTGATCGCTTTCTAAACACATGACAATAAATGACTTCGAATTTTGATTTCATGGTGACTTTAAATGGCCCCTTTGGATTCCTAGTATTTAAATTGCATGTTCCATAACAACACCTTCTTATCATAGTTAAAGAAATTTGCCAAAATAAGAAGGTTTGTATGTATCTGACAGTTCAAAAAAGCTTGTTGAACTTGGCGAATGGCGAATGGAAACCAGGTTTCTCCACACAAAAACTATCTGGCCTGTCATCTATCTAAGGTCATCTAAGGTCAGTTATAACCAGGTTGTTGTGAGTGATTAATTTCCTGATGATATCAAAAATGAATACAGTTTTTTTTTTTTTTAGGTGTATATCACTTAACAGGAGTGAGAACCTGTTGTGAGAATGCAGACTGTGCAGCAGGTTTGTATTACCTGAGTAAAATGCCAGTGGAGCTTCATACGTTTAGCCACAGCGTAGCTGCACTCAATGAGCCGTGGCCGGCCGTTCACATCCACCAGGCACTTGTTGTCATCATCGTCAATGGTGGGGCTCAAGATGCCCACGAATAACTGCTGAGTGCTGGTGTAGTATACATTCTGCAATGACAGAGCACACTCATGAATAAACCAGACTACAGAGTACGTTAGTGAAAGAGCACGTCTTACAGCAAATAGTCACTTTACATGTATACGTTACTGTGGAAGATTACAAGGACAGGCAATTGAACCTTTCAGTAAAATAAACATCTATATCTCATGTCACAAGACACAATCTCCATGCAGCAGACCATGAAAATACACAAGCTAAAGGTGTGATTTCAAATTAACCGAAGACAGAGGGCACATTTTATTGCTTTTAAACTTATTTATGAAGCATTTTGGTGCTTTGCACTTTGAAAATTAAGGGGAAAAGGCACATAAATAATATAGAACATAAAGAATGACTCATTTATGCAACTCATATATGTAAAGTGTAATATTTATAACAATAATATCTAGACATTTTCCCACTTCACATACAAAGCATTTATTTGGCGTGTTAACTGTTTGATGTTTCACATCTGGAAGCTCTAAATACAGTTCATTAATCATTGAATAAGGTTTGGGAATATGCTAACAAACTTCTTCCACACTTTGAGTGCCAGGGTGCCTTTGTGTGTGTGTTTTTTTTTTTTTTTTGCCATACTAGTATATCTCTGTTTGTTGAATAAACAATGCATTATTCATGGTATGCAAGTGAGTGCTAGCATTATGTATTAGATAGACTCGAACAGAACCTTGGTGCATTAACACCTTAGAACAGATGATCACATTTAGCCTTTACTAATGCCTAAACTTTTGCAGAGAAAAACACACCTTTATTAGTGTGGTTTTGAAGGGGTCATGCCATTTAAATACTTGTCAGTGTATTATGTCCCATGTGGTGCACTTATAACATAAGTCCAGTTCTATGTGGCAAAAAAAATAAAAAAAATAAATAAATAATGTAATGTAATTTTTATGACCATCTTCCAATATCTATCTGGCCCTTAGAATTGAAAAGGCTATTTTTTGCAACCCAGGATCACTGGAAATACGTGATACAAAAAACTTCCTATACATAAAATTCACTGCAGTTTCCATCTGAAATGAACAATAGAGGCAGTAAAAGCAACTTTTTATTAATAAACACTTATTTTTGAGTAATTAGTAAGCCTTGCACAATACAATATTTTGACATGTTTACCATACTTCTTGACATGCCCAGTTCCAGAATTAAATCACTGAGGGTGCTCTAGTAAAGTGCAGATGTAGTCTATTGTCCATATTGTCCAGCATGAAAAACAATAGTTACTTTCTAATTACTTGTAAAATTTGCTAGCAATTTTCTGAGTGAAAACTGTTTTAAAGCCTATGCAGATCATATGAAAACATACACAAGAGAATGTACAAATTCATACCAAGCCAACAATTTACAAAAAAAAAAAAAAGAGAAAAAAAAGGTTAAGAATTGCCTTTTTTTCCACAGAATTGTTGACATTTTTGCAGATTTATTAAAAAAGAAAAACTGAAATATCACATGGTCCTAAGTATTCAGACCCTTTTGCTGTGACACTCATATATTTAACTCAGGTGCTGTCCATTTCTTCTGATCATCCTTGAGATGGTTCTACACCTTCATTTGAGTCCAGCTGTGTTTGATTATACTGATTGGACTTGATTAGGAAAGCCACACACCTGTCTATATAAGACCTTACAGCTCACAGTGCATGTCAGAGCAAATGAGAATCATGAGGTCAAATGAACTGCCTGAAGAGCTCAGAGACAGAATTGTGGCTTTCCATTTTAAAGGGGGTCTGAATATTTTCCTACCCACTGTAAACTTGCAATTTTGGAAAAAAAAGAAAAGAAAAAAAAAACTATATAACATGCAATTCTAACTTTATATCACAAAACTTCTGACTATATAACTCGCAATTGTGAGTTTATATCACGCAATTGCAAAAATAAATACAAAATTGTCACTGAGTGTTAAAAACAAACTTCAGCCTTTACTCAAGACGGGATTCTTCAGGTGGATATCAAGAACAGCAGAAGTTAATGAGCAAACGGACAAATGAACAAACTAATCGGGTGGTTTTGATTTGACAGGAAATGGGTATTGTGTTACAGAGGCCGTGCCAAATCTGTCCGAGGTTCAAAAGGAAGCACTGTTAATTGTGTTGTTGATGTAATTTCCTGTGATGGGAGGGCTGTCAATGCGTGAGCCAGAAACACCAGTGGCATCTGTCTGAAGAATCACCGGCAGTCAATCTCCAGATGGCCTGCAGGAACTCACCCCTTCAATGACATGTATGATGAAGAGACTTGAAAGGCGTTAGTGTGTGTAGTGCATGTTTCTGTGTGTGACTGAACGTGTGTAGAGAGAGGGTGAGCAGAAGGAGAGCAGCCGAGGGGCTGAGGAACATCTGGCAGACATGTCAGGCTAGTCTCTTCAGAGCCACTTTGGCCGAGGCAAATCACTGTTTAAGTCACAAACCTAACATTGCTTGCTGCTTCATGCATAAAAAAAGAGTTCACCTACGAATGAATTCTTCAAATGTGTCATTCTAATGGAAACTCTGAAGCAAAAACGGAGCAGAAAAGTGCGGAGCGCTCCATTTGTTGCTCTTGAGTTTGAGCAGCGGCAGGTGCGTTTTCCTCCTGAAGGATTTTCACTTGTTTAAAGTTCAGAGAGTCCTCTGGCCATCTTTGATTTCAAAAGATAATATTACCAATGTGTTGTAATGTAAAACTCTTTCTTTTGATGAAATTTGGGTTGAGAACAGTACTCCAGGCTTTTAGACTACAGTCCCAGGTTGGTACTAAGCATTTTTCTACACATAAAAATTCACTGATTTAAAACACACCTGATTATAAAGGGGAAAAGGGGGGCCTGTGAAGTCAACATGAAATCAAAATGAACATTTTTACTTTTGGTAAACATTCCTGGAATGATTTTGCACCAACAAGAGACCCCTTCCTAAAACACAGTTAATGGCAGCTACATATCAGTGGTCCTCAACCTTTTTGACTGCAAGAATTACACTGTAAGACCATATTCAAAGGCCCAATTCTCAAGGTTTATTTAGAAAAAATAAATGGTAACACTATACAATTCAGGTTCCAATTGGTAACATTAGTTAATTACATTAGTTAATATGAACTAACAATGAAAAACACTTCTAAAGCATTTATTAATCTTCTACATCTACTAATACATTATTATAATCAAAAGTTGTATAAGTTAATACTATTTAAAGCGGTGATTGATTATGATTTCAATTTTCTAACTTTAGTTAGTGTGTAATGTTGCTGTTTGAGGATAAACAACATCTGAAAAGTTACGACGCTAAAAGTTCAGTAACAAAGGGAGATATTTTCTTTTACAGAAATTGATTTTTAAGGACTACAACAAGCTTCTTCCCGGGCAAGTGACATCACAAAACCCAAAATTTACATAAACCCCGCCCCCAAGAACACACAACAAAGGGGGCGAGGTCATTTTATGCCGGACTGCTTCATAAACAAGGCTCAATTCAACGCTAGATTTGCACAAAAGATGAACATGACAGAGTTGAGTTGAATCAACTCCATGAGTTGAATCAACTCCACAGCGACTACATCAATTTATCCACTATCCATTCAGAAACGTCCAGTTTCGTTCCAAAAGTTGTAACTTCTTCCTGAGTCTAAATTCACGTGTATAGTCAATAAATGTTAACTGGAAAATATTTATCAATTATTATCAAATTATTGAATGTTAATACATTATCTCTCAAGTTTCTCCCATGGTACCCCTTGCAGGCCCCTGAGCCCCAGTTTGAAAACACGTCCTTGTCCATGCACATATTTATGGACGTGTGGGAAGTAAGGGATAATGTATATCCAGCCAGTTCTTATTGCAGAATAATCCCCGACAGGATCAGGTCTTGCATCAATCTGAAGGGGTTTATTGTGGGATGACAACCAGCTGGATGTACATTATCCTGCTTATTACACGGCTACTTGCCATATATAATTAAGTAAGTAAATAATTAGACATGAAATATTGATATTAGTTGAAATATTTAGTTAGGTCTTTAAACGCAAAGCTTGTGTGAAGAAAGCAGTTGCTAGTGCGGCAAGTTCAAACTAGACGGACATTTAAGGGATATGGTACATTCATACCGCTTATTAAACGGCATTTCATCACATAAATAGTTATGGGGATAAGATATTGATTTGAGATTAAACTGTTTTAAATGGCAGCAGTTCCATTTGTATGAAACAGAGAGCGAGCCTGCAATACCGGATGACAAAATTAAAAAATAGTACACAAAATATTGATTTAAGTTTTAATGTTTTATTAGCTCACCAAACACAAAACTTCCACGAGGAAAAAAACGTTCCTACCAAGCATAAAGAGCCGAGTTCAGTTACCCGGATAAGTCTGTGTTATCAGTTTTTACCGGTTGTTATCGGGGAACAACATACCGCTGGATGGCACGATTGATCAATCAGGATTAAGTACACCACAGAGCTGTGTAATAATGGAAAATAACCAAGTTAACCAATGGCCACTTATTTGTTTAGGAGCCATTTTCAGCCACCGTTTTATATACTAGATCCTTTGTACTGTCAAAAAATGTTTCTATTTTATTTAGCCTATAATGATCAGTGAAGAAAAAGACCTGTACAGACAGGTAAATTTGAAAGTCAAACAGCAAATTACACCATATCATGAAGAATAATGAAGAGCACGGCTGTTTATGTAAAAGTCCTACCCTGATCTACAAACTTTCTGGGAAAAACGAAGAAGCAAGTCATTGCAATTTCGTAGCAATTTTCCTGCTAGTTGTATCTGTTAAAAGAACATTGGATTTCAGGAGAGCTACACATTCCAAAAAAGTTGGAAAAGGTAGCAATAAGAGGCCGGAAAAGTTAAATGTACATATAAGGAACAGCTGGAGGACCAATTTGCAACTTATTAGGTCAATTGGCAACATGATTGGGTATAAAAAGAGCCTCTCAGAGTGGCAGTGTCTCTCAGAAGTCAAGATGGGCAGAGGATCACCAATTCCCCCAATGCTGCGGCGAAAAATAGTGGAGCAATATCAGAAAGGAGTTTCTCTGAGAAAAATTGCAAAGAGTTTGAAGTTATCATCATCTACAGTGCATAATATCATCCAAAGATTCAGAGAATCTGGAACAATCTCTGTGCGTAAGGGTCAAGGCTGGAAAACCATACTGGATGCCCGTGATCTTCGGGCCCTTAGACGGCACTGCATCACATACAGGAATGCTACTGTAATGGAAATCACAACATGGGCTCAGGAATACTTCCAGAAAACATTGTCAGTGAGCACAATCCACCGTGCCATTCGCTGTTGCCGGCTAAAACTCTATAGGTCAAAAAAGAAGCCATATCTAAACATGATCCAGAAGCGCAGGCGTTTTTTCTGGGCCAAGGCTAATTTAAAGTGGAAAACTGTTCTGTGGTCAGACGAATTAAAATTTGAAGATCTTTTTGGAAAACTGGGATGCCATGTCATCCAGACTAAAGAGGACTAGGACAACCCAAGTTTTTATCAGCGCTCAGTTCAGAAGCCTGCATCTCTGATGGTATGGGGTTGCATGAGTGCGTGTGGCATGGGCAGCTTCTGGAAAGGCACCATCAATGCTGAAAGGTATATCCAAGTTGTAGAACAACATATGCTCCCATCCAGATGTCGTCTCTTTCAGGGAAGACCTTGCATTTTCCAACATGACAATGCCAGACCACAAACTGCATCAATTACAACATCATGGCTGCGCTGAAGAAGGATCCGGGTTCTGAAATGGCCAGCCTGCAGTCCAGATCTTTCACCCGTAGAAAACATTTGGCGCATCATAAAGAGGAAGATTTGACAAAGAAGACCTAAGACAGTTGAGCAACTAGAAGCCTGTATTAGACAAGAATGGGACAACATTCCTATTCCTAAACTTGAGCAACTTGTCTCCTCAGTCCCTAGACGTTTGCAGACTGTTATAAAAAGAAGAGGGGATGCCTCAACTTTTTTGAGATGTGTTGATGCCATGAAATTTAAAATCAACTCATTTTTCCCTTAAAATTATACATTTTCTCAGTTAATACTTTTGATATATCATCTATGTTGTATTCTGAATAAAATACTGAAATTTGAAAATCATTGCATTCTGTTTTTATTCACAATTTGTACTGTGTCCCAACTTTTTTGGAATCGGGTTTGTAAACAGAATTTACATTCAATATATTTTATACTTATTTTATGTGGTATTTTGATGTTCGCTCCCGTTATAATCAGAAAAATTGTTGCGGCACGTTTCACACAACAGAGTGAGTGAGTGGAGAACCCAGGAGCGGGAGTTTATTGGAAAACTGGATTACAAATGAGGTAAGTAAGTTTGCAGGTAGGTGAACAACCAGTCAGAACAGTCTTTGAAAACAAACAGGAACATAGGCTTCCAACTATTCACAGATATCTCAGGAAAATACGGTTAAATAAAAATTCTCAAGTCACAGGAAAACTTCTTCAACAGGACTTAATAAAACAAAGGATAAAGAGTATGTACCAAACAAAAACAGGCTTCAGGTAGGCAGGCAGTCCAAGTGATAACGAAAAGCCTTTGTCTGTCACTTGTCTTGCAGGAAACATGAAGCATCAAAGAAAACAGAAAACAATGCATAGGCAAGTCCTTCAGGGTGATCAATAACAAGAAAGTTAGTCAGAGGAACCTCAAACAAGAACAGACAGAGGCTCCATCCGAAAGCTTAAAAATGCTGCCTTCAAAGGACACATTCCAAGGCAGGAAGGCAGGAAGGCATCAAGGCATGTCCGAATCCAATGTTAGCTTCACTTCCTGTCTCCTGACATACCTTCATCTGATCGATTTTTGAAGGCAGCATAGATGTATCCTTTACTGCCTTTCCATTCTTTGAAAGTTGAGCAAAAAGGCGTCTGAAAGTTGTGGTTGGTGGTCAATTTGTGTTTAAATGTATGTTTTTGACACTTTTGATGTCATTTCTAGGGAGAAATTACTGCTGTAGTAATTAAATACTTGCATAGTTCTCACCAAAGCTCGCTTTATTTTGCTGTAGATCATTAAACTGCTACACTGCCTCAGAAGTCTCTGTAAAATCAGTTTTGTGAGGTACCTTTGTGCAACTAATATACTGACTATTACATGCAACTAACCCTAACACACCCTAATCCTAACCCTTTAGTAAGTACTATTAGTAATTATTCATTATCAGTGTTGGGGGTGACACATTACAAATAATCAGATTACATTTTTCAAGTAACTAGTAAAGTAAAAATTACTTTTTTTCAAGTAACTAGTAAATGTGAGCATACACTTACTCATTTACTTCATCTCCTGCATCCTATTCTTCTGTATTCCTGAATGGCAGGACAGCTGAAAGGCTTGCTTGTTTGAGCTGTGCCCTCTACTGTACAGGAGTATATATGCATTTATTTCAGCCTGAGGCTTATTCATTTCACTTCAGGTGAGAAAAAGTAACACAAAAGTAATGTAATGCATTACTTTCCACAAAAAGTAACCAAGTAACAAAAATAGTAAATATTTTAGCGAGTAACACAATATTGTAATGCATTACTTTTAAAAGTAACTTTCCCCAACACTGATTATTATATTCCTAAATGTATAATTGCAGTGTAACACAGACACCTTAAAGTGTAACCGCAAGTTGCACTAGCTGTCACCTAGCACTACTGTTTCACAAATCTTTTCTGAACAGTGTGCTATTCTCAGAACGGAGGGAGCGATGGGTCTGAACTAATGCTCTGTCTTGCCATATTATACATGTTCAGTAGTGTGTTCATGTGTGCATAGGTTTGAGACGTTTGCCAGGAACTCTCTGTTTTTGCATGGATTCCACTGTCAAAAAAATCCATCCCTGCTGTTCAGAAGAAGAAGAAGAAAAAGAAGAAGAAGAATCTGCACACAGATTACACAGTTCATATACAGTTAACATCACCGCCATGCATTAACAAAATATTCCGTATCACACCATCACTCAGACATTATTAAACACCACTGTTATATTTTCATATTTTGCAGTGATGTTTGGGCAGCCTCCGACTACCTCCAGAGTTTAAAAAATATTGGCAGAAAGCTCTGGAAAATCAAACAGCCACCCCTGCACAAAAACACTTATGACTATCATCCCAGCCCACTCTTTCTGCAGCTCTATTGTGTCTGACTGTGTATTGTGTGTTTCTCATATAAAGGCAGTGCGCAGTTTCACTAGTTTTAATACTCATAGCACAGACAACATAAAGCAGGTTATAGCTTGGTTATAGGTTACAGGTTACAGGTTGCTCCATTATAGCTCAAGAGACTTAATGGAGTTCTCAGTTATTCCTCATTTAATCTCAAGTGTTTCTAAAACCCTGAGAAGCAGGGGATTCATTTGCTCTTCATTTAATCTCTAATTTTATTTTTAATCATGACAACTTTCAAAATAGTTTTAGAATGTTAATGAATATGGTAGTGTTATTGTATTTGGCCTTGGCAGACAAAGTCTGCTACTGCTGTTGATTATTGCTGCTGCTGCAGAACAAGACTGGACTTGTTACTGCTAATAGATAAACAGACACCTGCTGTGAGCATGTAAGATATGCTGCTGCATAAATAGACATACACAAATCCCATAACATATCTAGGCAGGTGGAGCTGGGGAGGTGGAGGGTCTTAGAGGAACTCTGATAGCACTGCAGGACCAGCTTACAGCAAACACTGAACCAGATTATTTAAAAGTTGAGCAAGAAATCGGCTGCATAATCAGAGGCAAATCAGCTTGTGCGATATAGTAAATGATGGGATTGTTAGCAGATTGCATCTCAAGAACCTATCAGCCTGTGCCATCTAGAGTTTCACGACTTATAGGCCATGTTCACACAGCATCAGAATACAGTTGTCAGGGCTGTATTTGAGTCCTTAATACCATTATGTTCACACACAGTTTGGTTATTTTACCAGAGTGACAACTGCATTCTATAACTGAACTCACATGTGTACATTTTCAGGCTGTGTGAACAAAACCGGATTGGACAACTAGTTGTCTGTTACGTCATACAGTGCGAGAGAGACGTTTTACGCTGTAAAAATGTGTGTCTGCTGGGTGTTGCAGGTTTTCGAGTGTGGTTTTGCTTTTGGTAAGTGACAGAGCTGTGTGTTATCTGGGTTTTAGATCCACTCACTGTTCTCCACCGCATCTGCTCCCGTCAGTTTTGTGTTTTACGCGAGACTCAAATGCTTTGTTTTCCACCCAGATACATTGGGAGTATTTCTTTATTGTACAATGCTCATTTCTCAATATTATGCATGAAAAGTGTTTTAATATCACTATTACTGAGGATCATATGATCTCTGTATAATATCAGTCTTTAAATGCAAGATATTTAAGTGTACCTAAAGTATACTTGCAATAGTTCCACTTCATCACAATCAAATATACTTCAGTATATGTTTAGTTGGACCTCAGCACTACTTCCTCACAATTAAAGAGCATTAAGTACAACATTAGTTGTTACAATTTAGCAGATGTTAAGTATACCAGTTTAATATACCAAAATACAAGAACATAATTATGTAAGTAGTATACTTAGAATAAAATAAATGCATTTCAAATGCATTTTGGTATATTCATTTTTCACTAGGGCAGACATAACATCTTGTCTGGGAATGTAACTGTGCATCTAGATTAACTAGATTATTTTCCCTCTCCATTTCAACAGGACACAAAATTAATAAATAATGAACAAACTGAAAAAAGGCAAACAAACCATTTCTATCTAGTAAGCTGTTGAAAACTCACCTGTTCTAAACTACATCTGTTGAAAATTCCCCATTGATTTGTGAGCCTCATCAGCATTGAAAAACTCATTTCTCGCCTGTGAATTTTTTATAATGTTACTGAACCCAAATCTATTTTATCTGTTTCGTTTGTGCATGTTTCCATAACCTTGTTCGGCCCCTTCTCAGCTGGGCTCAGGTTTCTGAGAGGCATCATCAGCTCTAGTGCTGCTCTTTGACTCTCTCTGAGGATATGAGTGCACTATAGGTCCCTCCATGTCACATCTGAAACCTTTCAGTTTTCTTTCTTCCTAAATATATCATCATCAAACTTTCTGTTATTAATTTGACCATAATATTTAGTTCACTCTTGGTCTTCAAAGTTACTTGGTCAAAATCACTGTCTCCTGAAAGAAGCTACAATATAGGGGATTTGGAGGGTGTTTTTGAAACCATTTGGCCATGTCACGATAACCTGTACTCTACTGAACACATTAAAGAACACTGCCTTCCTCTGCCTTCCAATTACAAAGAGCTATTTCACAAATGTGTAATAAATCTTTGGTACATTTTGTGCACCAGTGCCTAAAAAAACTGATTTTCGAGGTTTTTGCATTTGCTGTTTTTTCTTCAAGGAACTCTTCAGAAAACGTCTCGGGTTACAGATGTAACCCTGGTTCCCTGAGTAGGGAACGAGACGCTGCGTGACAACGCATTGGGAACCTTCTGCGTGATGTCGTCACTGAAGCACTCATGTATCTAACCAATCGCGTAGCGAGACGTCAGAGACGGGTGACGTCACGGACCAGGAAACTATAAAGCACACCCGGATGCAGAGCACGGTAGCT
Source organism: Chanodichthys erythropterus (assembly GCF_024489055.1). Lineage (NCBI taxonomy): Eukaryota > Metazoa > Chordata > Actinopteri > Cypriniformes > Xenocyprididae > Chanodichthys > Chanodichthys erythropterus. Next base: position 56,644,906 of record NC_090231.1, read on the forward strand.
TCTGGATAAGTCTGAAGCAAGCACTCACAAGTGTGCAGGGGTACGGCAAGAGACGCAGCGTCTCGTTCCCTACTCAGGGAACCAGGGTTACATCTGTAACCCGAGACGTTCCCTTTCGTGGGAACTATCGACGCTGCGTGACAACGCATTGGGAACGCAATCCCAACTGAGCCGTAGCTCAAACACTTGTCAAAGTTATCTTGACAACCCGGAGGACCCTAGGGTGGAGCCGATATCAAAGTTATAATACTTAATAAATGTGTGCTGGTATGACCATCCAGCTGCATCACATATATCACCCATGGAAACTCCTGACATCAAAGCTTTTGATGCCGCCATACCCCTAGTTGAATGGGCGCGAACATTCAAAGGAGAAGGCTGTCCGGCCACTTCATAGGCAAGTGAGATGGCCTCGACCACCCACTTGCTCATTCTCTGCTTCGATGCTGGGCCGCCTTTTTTTAGGGGACCAATAACAGACAAACAATTGATCTGACTTACGCCACAGGGCAGCTCTGTGGACATAAGCATCCAAAGCCCTTACTGGGCACAGCAGATTAAATTTTTCCTGATCCGCAGATTCAAATGGAGGAGGATAGAAGGCCTGAAGCACAATGGGGCCTGGGACATTGGTAGGGACCTTTGGGACATAACCCGGTCTAGGATACGGGAATGCTTTCACCATTCCCGGAGCAAATTCAAGAAAAGAAGGAGCAACAGAAAGTGCTTGTAAGTCTCCTATCCGCTTCAGAGAAGTGATAGCCAAAAAAAAGAATCGTTTTAAGAGTGAGGAACCTCTCAGGAACCTTCTCTAGTGGTTCAAAGGGAGCCTCAGCTAACCCCTGTAAGACCACGGCCAAGTCCCAGGCCGGAACCCTTGTGCGCACTGGAGGCCTCAACCTCAATGTGCCACGGAGGAAGCATGTGACGAGGGGTCTCGACCTACCGAGATATTCCCCTCAAGAGGAGCATGTTATGCTGAAATTGCTGCAATGTAAACCTTCAAGGTTGAGTGAGATAGAGCCCTCCGAGAATTTTTCCTGGAGGAATTTTAGCACACAGCTAATAGAAGAAAGGACAGGGTCCGTATTATTGTTTCTACACCAGGTAGAAAACAAATTCCATTTGTAGGCATGCGACTTCCTCGTGGCGGCAGCATGGGTCCCTGGGACAGGAATCAAGGCTTTTTCCACATGACCCGAGCACGAAGGCATCGCTGCGTGACTTCGATCATGCGAAAAGGGTTTCCCCTCAGGGAAAACCCCTTGGTCCTGTGCCACCACTGTAAGGGTCTCATGTGCAGAAGGCCAATAGTAATCACGTTGGACGCAGCTGCCATCAGACCCAACAGTCTCTGAAACTGTTTTAAAGTGAGAGTGGTTCGAAGGGAGCCTCAGCTAACCCTTGTAATACCACAGCCAGGTCCCAGGCTGGCCTCAACCTCAGTGTGCCACAGAGGAAGCGAGTAATGAGGGGGTCTCGACCCACCGAGAAGCCACCCTCAAGGGAAGCATGAAAGGCTGAGATAGCCGCAACGTAAACCTTCAAGGTTGAAGGCGATAGGCCCTCCGATAATTTTTCTTGGAGAAATCTTAGCACAAAGCTGATAGGAGGGTGGACAGAGTCCATATTATTCTGTCTGCACCAAGCAGAAAATAAATTCCGTTTATAGGAATAAAGCTTCCTTGTGGTGGGAGCTCTGGAGTTAAGGATGGTCTCCACAACCTCAGTTGGAAGACCAGCATCTATGAGCCTGGCCCCCTCAGAGGCTAGGCCCATAGCTTCCACAGTTCTGGGCGGGGATGTATTATTGAGCCGCCCGCTTGCGACAGGAGGTCCTGTCTAAGGGAAAGCTCCATTGGGGAGCCGTCTAGTAAGGACACTAGGTCCGAGAACCATATTCTGGTTGGCCAGAAGGGGGCTACCAGTATTAGGCTGACCCCTTCCCGGTGTACTTTCTCCAGAACTCCCGGGAGCAAGGTGATCGGGGGAAATGCATACAGACGTAGCTTCGGCCACGTCTGTACCATGGTATCCAGACCCAGAGGTGCTGGATGTGTTCGGGAGTACCAGAGTGGTCACTGGGTTGACTCTCCCAAAGCAAATAGGTCGACTTCCGCTCAACCGAAATTTTTCCATAGGAGATCCACCACTTCTGGGTGGAGTCTCCACTCCCCGGGCCTCGGCCCCTGCCTCGACAGGGCGTCTGCTCCCTTTATACCCCAGGATGAAAGCTAGCTTCAGAGAGAGCAGCTTCCCTAGGGAACATCGGAGGATCCGACGGGCCAAGTAGTAAAGTTGGCAAGACCGCAGACCCCCCTGATGGTTTATATATAAGACCACTGCCGTGTTGTCCGTACGGACCAACACGTGATGGCCTCTCTGGTCTGGGAGAAAGTGTTTTAATGCTAGAAACACCACCATCATCTCCAACCGATTTATGTGCCGGCCTGGTATGCAGAAAGGCTTTCACCATACCAGGTGCAAACTGCTGACAGCGCTTGTAAATCACCAATTCTCTTCAAAGAAGAGACGGCCAGGAGAAAGATAGTTTTAAGTGTCAAGAACTTGTCTGACACCTTCCAGGACCTCCCATAGACCTTGAGCTGAGCGACCACTCATGATCGCCCCCCAGCCCGTGAGGGAGGCATCTGTCGTAAGCATTACATGACGACCAGAAATCCCCAGCACGGGTACCTGGGACAGGAACCAGGGATCTTTCCACATGGCCAGAGCACGAAGGCATTGCCGCGCGACTTTTGATCATGCGAAAAGGATTTCCCCTCGGAGAAAATCCCCTGGTCCTGAGTCACCACTGTAAGAGTCATATGTGCAGAAGGCCAAAAAGGTATGACGTTGGACGCAGCTGCCATAAGACCCAACAGTTTCTGGAACTGTTTTACAGTGAGTGACTGGCCTAACTTCACCCCTTTCACGGCTGCGAGAATGGAACTCACACGAGCAGGAAACAAATGTGCCTGCATCATGGTGGAGTCCCAAACTACACCTAGATAAGTGGTAGTCTGAGCCGGAACTAGCACACTCTTTTTTTTTTTTTTTTTTTGGCATTGAGCCTCAGCCCGAGCCTTTTCATGTGGTACAGAGCAGCATCTCGATGCTGAACTGCTAGTTGCTCTGATTGAGCTAGAATCACTTTCTATGTAATTCAGTACGCGGATGCCCTGGAGTCTCAGTGGAGCCAGCACTGCATCCACGCACTTCGTGAATGTGCGGGGTGATAATAACAGGCCGAAAGGAAGAACCCTGTATTGGTAAGCTTTGCCCCCGAAAGCAAACCTGAGGAACTTCCTATGGGAAGGATGGATGGACACCTGAAAGTATGCCTCTCTCAGGTCTATCGCCACAAACCAGTCCTTGGACCTGATCTGTGGGATAATCTGTTTAAGTGTAAGCATCTTGAATTTGAGCTTTCGTATTGAGTGATTTAACACATGTAAATCTATGATAGGACACATCCTTCTTTGGAACAATGAAGTAGCGGCTGTAGAAGCCTGACAGCTTGCTGGGAGGAGGAACCCTTTCTATAGCTCCATTTCGCAAGAGTGTCATAACCTCTTGTTCCATAGCCAGAGACTGCTTGGGGGTCACCACTATGGGAAAGACCCCATTGAATCTGGGCGGGCGAGACCCTGTAACCCTCTGATGAGCAGCATCCATTTTGATATATTCGGTAGAAGTTTCCATTCTACCATAAAATCTACTAAGGGAACCAGTCTCTCGAGACTGACCTCTGGTGTTTTTGAGCACTCGATTCAACGTTCTGGAGCGGCGCACCGGCAGAAAACAGACGAATCAAGTCATAACCGGCTCTTCTCGGAGAGTCGGTGGAGACCGTTGTGCCCTGACGCACACTGGGTGGCAGGGTTAGCATAACGGCCCCCTGAGGGCGCCAAAGGGGGGACGGGTGTCAGATATTCTAACACAGGACCCCCTCCGGAGGGGCTGCCCTCATGGATCCTGGCCCACAGATGTCAGGACCTCTTTGAAGCCTTCTTGGTGGTAATAACAGTCCGCAGATCTGTCCTACTTCACAAGGACTTCAGCTGTGTCACCTGTCCCGGTCCCCAAGCTTTCTGTGGGGGAGCAAGGGTGGTGACACCCTTTTTCCTTTAAATTCCTCAGAATTTAATGTATTCAATATTTCATTTAATCCTTAAATTAAATGCAGCCCAAAACAGTCAAAAATGACAGGCTGAATATATTAGAATACAAAGAGAATTATAGCTCGTAATAGTTTGCAAGGTATTATAGGGAAAGAGAGAAAGGGAAACTCCCGTCTGCTCAGTTCCCTCCAGATATATATATTATGTATAAACATTATATACAATATATACTACGTGCACGCAATCTATGCGCAGCCTTGGCAATCGCAAGATCCGAGCGAGCCGTATATTTTTTGTTGCACACTTAATCTACGCGCTGCCTCGGCAAACGCGAGATTCGAGCTATATATTCCTTATTGCAGGCTTAATCCACGCGCTGCCTCGGCAAACGCAAGATCTAAGCCTCGTGTTAGACTTTTATTCCCTCGAGAATAAAGCCAACAGGAGTGGAGATAAAAACTCCCGCTAGTTCATTTCTTTTACACTCCGGGACATTTTTATGAATGAACCGTCAGCTGCTTTGTTTTTGAACTGACGTGCATGCTCCACTCCCTAACACGATGTGTGTGAGGTGGCGAGTCCTCAGATCGATATCACAATATCCACCTCCTCAGAGCTGGCATGTGAAATACCGGTGCCTCAACCCGGGGAAGAAACCGCAGAGCGTGCTTCCACCTGGGAGACGGCACTGAACCTGGCAGGTAAGGGCAGAGAAAGGGCAACGCCCGTCTCTAACCCCTCTGTCAGATCCATTTGTGAACCCCACGAATGGCTTCTTTTCCGCGATCCGCGGGGAACACTGGAACACAGTATTCTGAGAGCGAGTTTCTTTTTCTTTTTTTTTTTTTCTTTTTTTTTATAGTGCACACAGACGGCTCCCTCAACTCCCATTCAACTGCTGTTTCTCGCCATAATACGTGTCTTTATATATATATATATATATATATATATATGGATTGGTGTGAGATACTCTTGTCCTCAGACAAAGATATCGTGACTTGTTTATATGAAATAAGACAAACAACACCAAATAAGACACACGATAACATAGAGTGCTTGCTGAAGACACAGAAGCTACCGTGCTCTGCATCCGGGTGTGCTTTATAGTTTCCTGGTCCGTGACGTCACCCGTCTCTGACGTCTCGCTACGCGATTGGTTAGATACATGAGTGCTTCAGTGACGACATCACGCAGAAGGTTCCCAATGCGTTGTCACGCAGCGTCGATAGTTCCCACGAAAGGGAACTTGAATTTTGAAGTCGTGGTTCGGTACGGGATCGGTATAGAAAACTAAACAACAACTTTATCTGGTTTATTGAAAAATTGTGTCTCTCTCTTTAAATAAATTCAATTATAATTACTATTTTCTTAAAGATTAAAAAATAATATCTCGGTTAATTCAGAGCCCAAACTATTGAATTCAGTTGCTACTGATTTTTCGATATAACAGTCAACAACATCACATGCACAGTGCATATATTTAGTGAAATGCTCCCTCTAGAGTTCATTTCTCCAGTGTACTAACATGCTGTGGACACTAAATGACTTGCCTGAGATAAATGTAATGCTACATGAGATATTATTCTCAGGCTGTTTTATTGATATATATATATATATATATATATATATATATATATATATATATATATATATATATATATATATATATATATATATATATATATATATATAGATATATATATATAGATATATATTTTGATCATCTATTATTTTTCTTCTGAGCTTTTTCCTGTTGTGGCGGTTAGCAAAGAGTGTTGCATTACCGCTCACGCCCCCTTCTGGATTGGAGTGTGAATCGCCTGTGAATGACTGTATTCATTGTCTGACTGTATGCACTGAACCGTGACATCTGTACCGTGATGTTTCGGGATGAATACACGTACTGTTACACCAACACAAAGCTTTTTTTACATATAGTAAACTCACTGTACTATATAGCAAATCTTAACTGATTGTATCATTGTGCAATGCAACTTATATTATCGACCAGCTCTACAATAACTCATTAACATCATGATTTTCTGTAAATCCACTTTGAAACAATGTGTAATGTTTATGTAAATAAATAAAATCATGGTAGACAAGTAGATAATTTAAAAGACATCAGATAAAATGACATATTGTGTCAATAGTGATTAATGTGCAGATCAGGGGTCATAGTGTACATTTTTATCATGTTTTATTTATTTTTATAAGTAATCACACTTAGGGCTTTACTAAACAGGGCAAATTAGGGTAAGACTGCAATCCCATGAAAGCGCTGATGGGAGTGGAATGTTCTGTTGGTGATCTACTGAAAACTGCAAAAAGCTGCAAAAATAACCTTTTCATGCTAATTTTTCACTGCATGTCTTTAGTAAATCCTGACAACAAAAGAGGGTTTGCACTGCTTCAAGCTGTTAGTAAATCTAGTGCTAAATGCATTAAACTGGCAGCCCTAATAAAATACCCACAGAGAAGAAAACCAATGTCATAGCCACTCCATTGGATCATGTGAATAGAGCGAGAAAGGCCACTCACCTGAGGTGTCATCCCGTGACAGAGGTAAAGGATGGGAATGTTGTCAGTGTCTGGCCCTTGGTCGAGACACAAGTCAGTCTTCAGAGAGTTTCTCAGCTAAGAGAAAAAAATGATACTGACGGTTAAGTACACAATCAAGAGAATGTCATTATTCTGTTGTTGCTGTTGTCGTCCCTCTCTCTCCCTCTCTCTATGTCTTTTTCTCATACAGCAGGTAAAACTCAAGGCTGTTTCTCACTTGCATCGTAATTCTCCTCCTAATTACAGGTTGTAATTATAAAATTCATTTTCATAAGTGTATGCACACTCATGAATCATCTAAATTATATTCCAGCCGAAGTCCTTGGCGAAGTAAAAGAGGTGTACTTTCACGCCTTCCACGAATAACTTGAACTCGCTGCGTTTCTATTTACCTGATTTTACCTCCAGAGTATAAAGAGCCTATTAGTAAAATCATCTCATGCAGAGCCTCAAAAACAATTTTTCTCCATAGGCTTCGTAGTGTATTGTAACTGCTACGTCTAATGAAAATAATGTTTAAACATATGACTGTATCAGTGACAACAGAATTCCTGGCGGAGGACTTCAGTGGATCCTATCTCTGTTTTGGCATTTTCCGTCGGATTCAGCTGAATACTGCTGTGCCTTTTATCACCGTGTGTTGAATTTCCAGCCAACATGATTGACAGGCTCATCAAATGCAGTCACTCAGAGTAAAGTAATGAGGGCGAGAGCTATTTCTGAGCCCTTTACTCCCAGAATTCATTTCAATAAGGCTGACCTATTTTCCACAGTTTCTTCCTTTTAAATTGCGCCTATGAAAACACATATGATGAAATCAAGCACAGAAAGAACACCTCAACCAGACAGCCTGGTTGTGCATCAGTACTGAGTCAAGTGCATTATTATTTTGTCTAGTATAGGAAATAAAAAGCAAATGAATTGTTTGGACTTGACATGCATGGCTAATATAAACAGTATGGGTGCACCGCGCTACAATGCGTTTCGCAGGCATCATTTTGTCAAGCAAATTGGAAAATCCTCTTCAGGCGCCTCGGACGGAACGGCGAGTGGGTGACGCACGTGGCAAGAGCTGCTCTCAAATCCAGCCTCAATGGTAAAATATCTGGGCATTCACAATGAGCTGTGGCTTATTCAGCACTCACAGGAGCCACGGTTAAAGCTTTAGCCGTGTGGAGAGAAACTGTCTTGCAACTGCCACTGCTCTGACTGGACTAATCTTTTCACTTGCAGGGTTTTATTACAACACGATTTGATCTGCACTGCTGGGAAATGAATCAATCGGACAGAATATACACTGTATTTGAACTCTTTATTTGCTCTTTTCATGTGCTGAGCATTTACGATTGCTTCCGCTCCACTGGACTTAATACAAATACTCACCACTCCGTATGCGATGGTGTCTGTGTACATTCTCATCTCAGGGTAAATGTTCACTAGATACCAGCGGAAGGTCTTGCACTGCAGTTTTTTCCTCAGTGCTTTCCTTTCTTTGATGTCACCGATGTCTATCCCTGAGTCCTGATGACAAACAAACATAAAAAGGTAGAGTTGAACTCGGTTTGGTTTCATTAGCTAGTCCCCAAGCTTGTGAATCCTACTATGCAGTACATTTTTATCATCCCATTCATAATATGCATTAATTTCTACAAACTGATTGGAACCCTCGGAGCTGATTGGAGTTGATTGCGGCACAGGCACACAAATGTGAAGTAAATGATGGCGAAAGACCCGTTTTATGGTTTTAATTTATAAATCAAACCCAAGAAAAACCATTTGTTCACTTTGTAAGGTCAAATTTAACTGAAATGTCATTAATCATATTTGAACACCAGTGAGGACTAATGTGCAGTGGCAAAAACAACTTTAAACATACTGTAAGATCAAGGCCTTATCATACACCCGCGCAATGCGATGCCAGGCACGACGCCAGTGTTTTTTGCTAGTTTCAGCCCGACGCAGTTGTCATTTTCACATCCAGCGCCACGTTGTTTAAATAGCATATGCACTCGCGCCAATCTGTGCGCTCATGGGCGTGCTGGTCTGAAAACGAGGTGTGTTCAGGTGCATTGTTGGCGTGTTGCTATTTTGAGGCAACTGAAAACGACTGCGCCATTGACCAACAAAAACCTGGTCTAGAGTCAATGGTGCAGTATTTTTTGTTATTTAAAGGGTGCACTATTAATACGTGCCTATAGGTGGGCGCATAATGGGTCTCATTCAGGAAACATTGGTAAATATACGAGTAAATATGTGTGTGATTTGCGCGTAAAGAGACCTTCCCGAAAACTCTTCTCCTGATTCACAAATACTTCGTAAACGTCAGAAGTGATACTGAAATGTGTGTGTGTGTTAATGAATTCCAATCAGTCGTAAATGGGACACGCGTGCACGCTCATTCTCAATTACCATGAATCCCGCCCAATAAATCCTACTGACAACTATATATGGGCATCATATCATGACACCAAACGAAGGATTTTGGCCATTTTATAGGAAACAATTTCCATAACAATTAAGGGGCCATTAGTTTGTCCAGCCCTATTGAAATCAATTCATTATTTGATTAAAGTGCTCCGCTTGCAGATGCTATTACTGGCTCTCACAATAAAATTAAAAAGAAAAAACGTATGTAATTACTATATATAATATTTTTTTCAAAATGCTGTGTAAATATGTACCTTAAGGTGAATTAAAATGCAGCCTTATTAATGAGCAAAACGTTCGGATGTTAAACGCACTATTTACGCGTGGCTGGGAGCAGGTGTAGATTTATTTCGTACCAACTAACATTTTGAAAATACTAATATTTTAATGAATCCGAAAATTTACGCCAGAACCACTTTACACACGATTTACGCAAAAATTCGTTCTGCTCGTGTTTCATGAATGAGACCCAATGTGCTGGTTACACACACACGCATCCTTACACAAACATGCCAAATATTAAAAATAAAAGGATTCCTCTCTGGGGAAGCGAATCCGGCATGGCCCTATATAGTTAACTATATAGACATATATTGTTATATGTCTATATAGTTAACTATAATAACCCTGATCCACACAAACTGCCAAACCTAATAATAACAACACACTTAGTTCAAGAAAACTAAATAATAGGCCCTTTTTGAACCAAATGCGCTAGGGGCTGTTCACACAGGACGAGTTTTTCCATTCCACTGCGCTTCTTTTCCATTGTTTTTCAATGTAAACACACTCAAGTTTAAATATGTTAAACTTTTTAAAAACAGGTCCCTAGACCTTGTGCTTTTTTCATTCCACTGACCTGCGCCTCGCATATTTTTAACAGCAAAAATGTGTTCTGTGTGAAACGGTCCTTAAAGTGTCAGTGAAAACTGAAGTATTTAGTTGTCTTTTATCATAATTAAGTGAATGTAGGGATAATTTAAAATAATTTCATTATTTTGGTTTGAGCAGATGTTGCCAATTTGTCCTTTCCCTGGTAGCTATTGCTATTCTAACAACTAGTACTTCATTAAGAAACTTTTTTATTTTCTCAAGTCAAGATGTTTCAAACAAAACATGCCTTAATTGTTAATCAAATTATAGATTATTCCAGTGGCATCTTTTGTCATTTAACCAAAGCCAGTTATTTAAAGGGATAGTCCACACAAAAAAAATGAAGCACATGAAGAATGTTGGTGACAGTTTCGGTTCCCATTGACTTCTCTGTACAAACAATACAATTGGAAGTCAATGGGAACTGAAACTGTTTGGTTATCAACATTCTTCAAAATATCTTCTTTCGTGTTCAGCTGAAGACAGAAATGCATACAGGTTTGGAACGACATGAGGGTGAGCAAATGATGACTGAATTTTCAGTTTTAGGTGGACTATCCCTTTAATGGCAGTACTCTGCAGTTAGTTACATCAGCTTTGCCTGATAGTGTCTGAAAGTCATATAGAGATTCTCCCTTAAATTACAACATACGCTCTCAGAAGAAAAGGTTAGAATCTTAAAAGGTTCTGTCAAGTGTTTTATATATAGAACCTTTTAGGGGTTCCCATCATGGGATCATTTTATGGATTTAGTTTTAATAAATTCATTTTGTTCTATGAATTAAACAGCTTGTAAACATACTTTATCACTTGAAAAAAATTGAAATAACCAGTTAAACATGAAAGTATTATGCAATCATTTCAGACATTTCGATTTTTCTTGTCATAAAGCTTTCTTTAAAATTGGTGTCTATATAGACCCTTTTTTCTAAGAGTGTAGGTATATTCATTTTTTTCAGAGTTCAAACGCCACTGCATAACATGAATGACATGACAGCGCGCATCCTTCATATTTGCACTGCACTAACAATGACTTTTACTTATGATTATATCCATAATATAGCACAAGTGCTCTACTGTTTAACATTGAAGGAGATTATTGGTCTGGAGATATAGAATCAGGCTGATTTGCCATACATTATTGCAGTGATTTATGAAAATGCAGCATTGGACTCATGGATATACCACTGGAACTGAAATAGAAATGAACATCTCAGTTCATGTTGCTCAGCACACTAGAGTCATGTCTTTGTTCCTGCATCAACAGTCACTTCCCTTTCTCCCTTTCCCTCCTCTCAACATTCAGCTTGGGTCTGGGAATCTGCTGCAATCTCACGACGCCTTCCGCTTTCAACAGATCTTAATTGCTGTCTCGCTGATAAATGCACAAGCAGGGCCAAAACTCCCTAAATAAATGGAGCACTGTAACATATGGTTGGAAGCAGAGCTGAGGGCTGCAGAACTATAAATGAGGTAATGGTTGTTTAATAGACAATAACAACTGTATTTCTCTATGCATTCTAATCACTTTTCTACAGGCTTTATAATCAGATCTACTTTGCATTTATTCAAGTTATGTATGACTGTATAGTACTAGCATCATTTTTATCTCCAACAACGGAACAGAGTGTTCTGTTCTGTGGCACATTTCTAACTCTGTGGGCCCTATTTTAACGATCTAAGCACATGGTCTGAAGCTCATGGCACAGGTGCACTTTGGGCATGTCCGAATCCTCTTTTGCTAGTTTAACGACGGAAGAAAAAATGGTTGGCGTGCCAGGTGCATGGTCCAGAAGGGATTATAACATGTAATAAACCAATCAGTGTCATCTCCCATTCCCATAGCGGATTTGCTATTTACATGGAGGACTTTGCAAGTGGAAAGACTGAATGCTTCTCCAAGGAGGAATCCTTTTATTTTTAAGATTTAAAAATGTTTGTGTGCTGCTGCACGTCCCTGTGTGTGTGATAAGCAGAGTGTACGCACTTTGTGCACACGCCTATAGGTGCAAAATACTGCACCATTGACTTGAGACCAGGTTTTTGTTGGTCAATGGCGCAGTCGTTTTCAGTTAATAGCAAAATAGCAACACGCCAACAATGCACCTGAACACACCTCGTTTTATTGGTTTTGAACTGTTTCCTTTTTATTTGTTTTGACCATTCAATTACAAGACAACAGCATTTTGAGGGCCTTTTTTTTTTTTTTTTTTTTTTTTTTTTAACAAATATGAATCTTTAATTGATAAAGATATCTTAAAGGTTCCCTAGAATTAAATATTGAATTTACCTCTGCATAATTGAATAACAAGAGTTCAGTACATGGAAAAGACATACATTGAGTTTCAAACTCCATTGATTCCTCCTTCTTATATAAATCTCATTTGTTTAAAAGACCTCCGAAGAACAGGCAAATCTCAACATAACACCAACTGTTACGTAACAGTCGGGATCATTAATATGTATGACCCCAATATTTGCATATGCCAGCCCATGTTCAAGGCATTACACAAGGGCAGCCAGTATTGACGTCTGGATCTGTGCACAGCTGAATCATCAGACTAGGTAAGCAAGCAAGAACAACAGCGAAAAATGGCGGATGGAGCAATAATAACTGACATGATCCATGATATCATGATATTTTTAGTGATATTTGTAAATTGTCTTTCTAAATGTTTCGTTAGCATGTTGCTAATGTACTGTTAAATGTGGTTAAAGTTACCATCGTTTCTTACTGTATTCACTGAGACAAGAGCCGTCGCTATTTTCATTTTTAAACACTTGCAGTCTGTATAATTCATAAACACAACTTCATTCTTTATAAATCTCTCCAACAGTGTGTAATGTTAGCTTTAGCCACAGAGCACTATCAAACTCATTCAGAATCAAATGTAAACATCCAAATAAATACTATACTCACATGATCCAATGTATGCATGCAGTATGCATGACGAACACTTTGTAAAGATCCATTTTGAGGGTTATATTAGCTGTGTGAACTTTGTTTATGCTGTTAAAGGCAAGCGCATAGTTAATGATGCCCCAAAATAGGCAATTAAAAAAATCCATGGGGTATTTTGAGCTGAAACTTCACAGACACATTCAGTGGACACCTTAGACTTATATTACATCTTTTAAAAAGAAGTTCTAGGGCACCTTTAACCTCTAAAAATGCTGTGTTAAAAACCAAAGTTGGGTTGAAACTGGACCCACCCAGCGATTGGGTTAAATGTTTGTCCAATGTATAACCCAATTATTGATTAAAAATTACTATATTGCTGGCTTAAAATGAACCCAAAATATGTTGAAAAATTAAAAATCAGATACATAATTACTTGAAGCAACAATAATAATCAAAGGATGAACATTTATTAATAAGCAATTTAATAAATGTTTATTGTTTAATTATTATTTATTGAATGTTCATTTATTCAACATTTTAACAAATGTTAATTTCCAACATATTTTGGGTTCATTTTAAGCAAGCATTAAAGTAATCTTTAAGCAAAAGTTGAGTTAAATAAAATTACCCAGCAGGTTGGGCAAACATTTAACCCAACCGCTAGGTTAAAACAACCCAATTACTGGGTTTGTTCAATTTTCAATCCAACTTTGATTGTTTTTTAACCCAGCATTTTTTAGAGTGTAGGAAATCAAGGAAAAAAAAACTCTTGTCATCTGAAGATTGGACTACTGCAACAGCCTGTTGTCTGGCCTTCCAGCATGCAGTTACCCTACAATGATCCAAAATGTTGCAGCACACCTGGACTTCAGTGAACACAAAAGGTCTCCCTACCCACCTCCTTTGTCTCACTACACTGGCTGCCAGTATCTACCCACATCAGATTCAAGCCATATAAAATCTGCACCCTCCCACATACAACCCCTTTTCCACGTCTGTGCTTCCTGCTAGGGTCTGTGAATGAGCAGTGCATGTGCTATCATCACAATGAGGCACAAAATCAATTTCCAGAACATTCACATTCACTGCTCCTTGATGGTGGAATATTGAAAATGTCATCAGAACAACCCTATAAATCCCTCTAAAACCACGGTCACACTAGAGTTTGAGCACATGAAACTAATATGAACACTGCAATGGTCGTAAAATGACATCACACTCTGCAGCATCTTTTTTTAAAAACATAATAGTACATCTAAAATGTAAAAACAATCAGTCTCCCCCACTTTATCGCTATGATAAAGTCTCACAAAGTCTTGATTTTGTTTTTGGAGTCTACTAGAACAGATTTTTAGGCTTGAATGTTAAAAAACAAACAAAAAAACACATTATACCATAACTGCGAGTTTCAACACACTACTAACGTAATTGTCAGGATCTTTCTGTCTTTTTTGTCTTTGTTTAATATTTCTTTGTTTGTCTTGTGCCTGAGTACATGGCTCAGTCTTTGTTTGTGTTGGCCATGTGCTCCCTCCTTGTTTCCCCTTACCACGTCCCCTTGTTTAGTCCTTGGGTGTGTTTAAAATCACCCCCTATACCCTCATTCACTATTCCCTACCTTACTCCACCAATGTAGTCCACTTGATGGAGTGAATGAAAACGAGTGAGTGAATTCGTACACTGATTGCATTTTGCATTGTTTGTGCTTGCTGTTTAACACTCTGAGGTCTGAGGGTATCGCCGGCGATACCACTGCGGTTTTTTTCTTACCAGTGTGAAAGAGACTCAAAATACTCTGTTAATGTTGCACATACGATTAAGAGTTATACACCATTTTAATCTGTGGAATATCTTCTTTTATTTGTGTACATGCAGAGTAACAACAAAATGTTGTTCTTTTTGTAAAATAAAGAAAACTAACATGATGCATGATCTCTCGTCTCCCTCTGAAGGAAGTCCAATCTGATAGTTCTCAGAAAATGAACTGTAACTTAGTGAATACTAAAATTAGACTTATGTCTAAAAAAACATTGAAATGTCAGGTTTTAAATCGTGTAAGTCAAATCGAAAACAAACATTCTGTGTTTATGTAATCTGTATGAAAAGAGAGCCATGTCAGAAGTCTGTGATTCAGCTCATTATCCGCTAATGCAGCCACGCCCACGGAGCCAGCGCTATTCAGACGCAAATTCTGAGTCAATACATGCATACATCGTCTCAATCGTGTATTTATTGTCTTGAAAAGTGTTTTGAATAGCCATAGTTAGTGATCTCTGTCCTCTGTTAGTTCGGTTAGTTCCTGGATTGCCTATTCTCCTTTAGTGCTCAGGCATATGTGGACTAAAGGTGTACAGAGCGCCCTCCGGCTGCGAGTATGAATTGAAAACACAGTATCCAGCACTCATAGTAATGACAATAAATCCTGAGTAAATATTACTCTTCTGTATAGAAAATTGAGAGTCCATGAGAATCCATTCATTTTTCTCCAAATGTGCATGCTTTTAAGCTAAAAGCCTATATGAAATGCAATAGAGGTAACGTAATCATTCCGAAATACATTATATTTTAAAGAATATAATAGAATACCATTATTTTAAATTGTAATAATATTTCAAATTATTGCTGTTTTTTCTGTATATTTGATTTACACCATGATGAGATTTGAATCATGATTACAAAGGGTTTTTTTCACAGCCTACCTGACTGAAAGGCCTCATTAATATGCAAGTCATTTCAGGTCATTATTATGTGATTCTTTTGTCTTCTCAGGTGAGAATCACCCATTATACATGAGGATTCACGCCTCCATGCATACTGTGTTTCTTGACCAAAGATGTTTTAGAAAATTTAAATCTCTCTATTGTTTTGTATGAACAAGCAGGCAGCATAATTTTTTACCTCATTTTGAAGCAAAAACTCTAGTCTACAACCTCAAATGCCCAGAAGTCTTGTGAACAAAGATTTAATATATATTTTTTGGCTTTATTTCAGTGACTTAAGTTTTTTCAATAACCACGCATAAACGTTATTCCTTCAAAAACACAAACATGTACATACATGCTCCTCACATATTATTGTAGCCTAGTTTGTGTTGAATACATTGTAATGACAATTTTTCCATTAATATGTTTATGAACAACTGAAAAAAGCACAAATGTCAGGGCATGTCAAAACTTCTCCAGGGTTCCAAAAATCCTCAGACCCCTGAGGGTTAATAAAGCAATAAGCCACAAGAAGCCATTGTTTACTAAACCCTAAAGTTTAGTTTTGGAACTTGTATTGCAGCTTTTCTTGTGTTACTCTCTCGTTTAGCATTCCTCATTTATAAGACGTGTTGGATAAAAGCAGAATTTCTAGCGGTATGTAGCTGACATAGATCTCACCTCTTGTGGAATGTTCCAGGCCATGTAGACGTGGCTTTTAAACTCATCCATCCACACTTCAGCCACTCTCAGAGCATTTCTGCGCACGTGGGCAGTAAGATCCTCCGTGTAGGGTTTGTGGGCGCGCTCGATATGGGCGATACGGGCACAGGGCAACACCTCCACACTTCCTCCACACTGCCACACCTACAAAGACAAAAACTAAATAAAAATACATTTTCACACTGAGAAACAGAACAGGCACAATTCTTGGCGAAGTGCAGAAGCTTTGTATCTTGCGTAACACTTCTGTCTTTAAGAATAAAGCTCATTTGGATGTCTTAAGGACACCAAGAGCCCCATGAGACCCTGAAAGGGAATTTAATTTATGGCAAGTGCAGTAAATAGGATACATTTAAAATACTGATTCGTCTCAAGGGGAAAAGATAGTGCATGTGTCCTTGCATGTGCACACACACAAACCGAGTGAGGCTGCTGTCTTCTATGACTGTATCCTAACACAGATGGCACCTCATAAGTGACTGATTTGCAACACTCTACACAGACAGCAACTCTGTGCAAAATTCAAATAGATCTCCACATGTGAAGCACATGAACCACAGTTACAACAGAGTTTAGAGTTAGTATGTTGCTAAGCTAACCATCAGCCTGTCAGAGCAAAAAGAATAATAAAAGAAGTGTGTACACTTTTGCATAGTTTAAAAATGTAAACTTTTCAGACACATACAGTAATTGCATGTTAATTGAAATCAAATGGAAATGTGGTATAGTTTGAATTCAATTATCTGAGCTGCTTCCTTGACCCACGTTTAAGAAAGACTTAAGTACATCTTTTTATGTAATTTCATTACTTCTTAAATGGTTAAAGTGTACCGCCAATCACTTATAGTAAATAAAATATACTTTAATGTAATTTCTATCAAAACTTTTGTCATGTATTTACATAAATTTGTAATGAAGTTGCAATTTAGTACATTTAAAATATATTAACTTTAAATATAATATCACATGACACTACAGTTCAAATTATAATCAGGTACTTTACATGTTAGTTAACACATCAAAATAAGTGTACTTCTTAAAAGCATGACTAAATATTATTAAAGGGGACCTATAATGCCTCTTTTCACAAGATGTAATATTAGTCTCTGGTGTCTCCAGAATGTGTCTGTCAAGTTTCAGCTCAAAATCCCCCACAGATCATTTATTATAGCTTGTCAAATTTGCCTCTATTTGGGTGTGAGCAAAAACATGCCGTTTTTGTGTGTCCCTTTAAATGCAAATGAGCTGCTGCTCCCAACCCCCTTTCCAGAAGAGGGTGGAGCTTTAACAACTCAACAACAACAAAGCTGGAGAATCTCACGCAGCAAAAATGAGGATTGTCAGTAACGGTGTTCAGCCTTACATTGTTTAAACCGGATTCAACTCATCCACTAGCATGTGTCGTCATGTTCATCTTTTGTGTTGAATTGACCCTCGTTTGTGAAGCAGTCCGGTGTAAAATGACGGCATGTCAACAACACTCTACTACAACAACTCTTCCTCTTCTCTAAAGCAGCCCAACATGGCCACACCCCCTTTGTTGTGTGTTCTTGGGGGTGGGGTTTATATCATTTTTGGGGTTTGTGATGTCACCAACCCAGGATGAAGCTTGTTGTAGTCGCTACCAGCCATTTGTTGTACGGTCATAATTAACTTTTATGAATTTCTGTTGATAAACTATGGAAAAAGGTGAATAAAGACTGAGAGGAAGAACCTGAACATCCAGAAAATATTATTTCAAGAAATGTTCAACATTTGTACTGTCTCGTCTATTTGTCTCATGTTCTGTGAGAGGGAGAGGAGTGTTTTTGTTCAGCTCTGTGTTTTTCTGGATGTCTGAATATGTTTCTTCATCTGTTTGAGTGTATTGTTTTGACCAGTGCTGTATAGCTGTGTTTTGTAGATTGTTCATTGTCAAACTACAAAATTATTTAAATTTGAATTTCTAAAAAAAATGCTATTATTTTATATGAAAAACAATTATTTTCTTTTATTGACAAAATATTTTAGTTTGTCATGTATATATTTTTAATTAAATCAGATAACATTTTTAGCTGTCATATGGTCATGTTATAACGTGCACCATCACATGTTACAATGTGCCCCACCTATGGGGCACGTTGTCACATTTCACTTTCCTTCTTTCTGGGTAAATAAAGAAAAAGTTATACACTGTATTAATGAAACAAAGCCACAAATTTGTACCAGACATGTGTGAAATTAATGTGGAACAAAATAAATTCTCTGAACCCTAAGTAGATTTACACAAACTGAGAAAGTCAAAAAGCGTTAGGTTGTGCCCCACTCTCCCCTATATGCTTTATAAACACAAATTATTGCCTTGCAAGTGCTTCCGCCAAAACCGCACTTCCGTATTCTTAAAAAAGCTTACGTTGAATGTCCTATGCCTTCACTATTCTACTTACGGAAAAAACGGAACTGATGGCGCGTTCGTTCCGTAAGTTGAATAGGGAAGGCGTAGGACATAAGCTTTTTGAAGAATACGGAAGGCGGAAGCACTTGCAAGGTGATCATTTGTGTTTATAAAGCATATACATTTGTATTTGTTTAGAAAATACCTTGTTATTCCTCGTCTGGTATCGTTTAAAGCCCTTTGAAGTAGCACTGAAACTGTAATTTTAACCTTCAACTGTTTGGAAGCCATTGAAGTCCACTATAAGGAGAATAATCCTGGAATGTTTTCATCAAAAACCTTCATTTCTTTTCAACTGAAGAAGGAAGGACATGGACATCTTGGATGACATGGGGGTGAGTAAATTATCAGGAACATTTTATTTGAAAGTGGACTAATCCTTCAAGTACACTTAAGTGGCCTTTTATTTCATTAAGATTACATTATCTATTTTCAAGTAATTTTTTTTACAATATAGAGACTGTACCAGCCATTTTGGATTTATTTGTCACTGAGATGGTCACAATACATTCACAATGCGACTTCAATCGTTTGGAACAGTATTCACATTGGTGGCACATATATGATGTCTCAAAATGGCACCCCCATAGGCAGTCAGGTAAGTATTGAAATATAACCCTACGGTTTTTATCTTGATGAAAAGACCAGTGTGAATTACAGCCTGTGTTATTCACCAGCAAACTTATTTGAAAAAGTTGGTTGACCAATGAAGTCTTAATAATTTATTTAAAAAAGCATAGCAGTATCCCGACCACAGACCGATGTCCAAACACAACAATACACTGGTGACAAGCTATGCTGTTTTCTATTTAAAAAAATAAAAAGCTGCATAAAGCAAAAAGCTCTTTCAGCAACAATAGAATAAGCATCCTAACTAATATCTATATGTAGAAACAATTTCCATCACTCTTTCAAGATTAGAACTGCATTTTGAAACCAATGTTTTGGTCAACCAATTTTCAACAACCATAGTCTGAGGAAAAATATTGCAATCTGAGAGGTCAGGACTTCACTTTGAAGCCAAAGGAAATATATCAAGATTGTGTCGAGTGTATTATGAGGCTGAGCAGAAGAAGCTATCAAGGACACTCAATATACTCTTCAGTCCAGCAGGTACACTCTGCTCTCACTGTGGGGAGGAAGATGGAGCTGTCATTACACCTCAGGCACGACTCCCTATCAATGCATTGCTTACTCTTAAAGGGGCGTTCACACTGACAGTGAATTGAAGTGACAAAGCCATATGAAGTCACTCATTTTCAAAGAGAGATGGCTGTTGGAGATTCAAAAAAGTTGAAGAATTTGCACTACAGGTCAAAAGTTTGGAATAATTATTGGAAAAATAAGTCTACCAGGAATTTGTCGCTGGCTCTTATGTAGATAGTGGTTAAACATGAGATATGATTCATTTGGGGTACAAACCTGATTCCAAAAAAGTTGGAACACTGTACAAATTGTGAATAAAAAAGGAATTCAATAATTTACAAATCTCATAAACTTATATTTTATTCACAATAGAATATAGCTATCATATCAAATGTTGAAAGTGAGACATTTTGAAATGTCATGCCAAATATTGGCTCATTTTGGATTTCATGAGAGCTACACATTCCAAAAAAGTTGGGACAGGTAACAATAAGAGACCGGAAAAGTTAAATGTACATATAAGGAACAGCTGGAGGACCAATTTGCAACTTATTAGGTCAATTGGCAACATGATTGGGTATAAAAAGAGCCTCTCAGAGTGGCAGTGTCTCTCAGAAGTCAAGATGGGCAGAGGATCACCAATTCCCCCAATGCTGCGGTGAAAAATAGTGGAGCAATATCAGAAAGGAGTTTCTCAGAGAAAAATTGCAAAGAGTTTGAAGTTACCATCATCTACAGTGCATAATATCATCCAAAGATTCAGAGAATCTGGAACAATCTCTGTGCGTAAGGGTCAAGGCCGGAAAACCATACTGGATGCCCGTGATCTTCGGGCCCTTAGACGGCACTGCATCACATACAGGAATGCTACTGTAATGGAAATCACAACATGGGCTCAGGAATACTTCCAGAAAACATTGTCGGTGAACACAATCCACCGTGCCATTCGCTGTTGCTGGCTAAAACTCTATAGGTCAAAAAAGAAGCCGTATCTAAACATGATCCAGAAGCACAGTCGTTTTCTCTGGGCCAAGGCTCATTTAAAATGGACTGTGGCAAAGTGGAAAACTGTTCTGTGGTCAGACGAATCCAAATTTGAATTTCTTTTTGGAAAACTGGGACGCTATGTCATCCGGACTAAAGAGGACAAGGACAACCCAAGTTTTTATCAGCGCTCAGTTCAGAAGCCTGCATCTCTGATGGTATGGGGTTGCATGAGTGCATGTGGCATGGGCAGCTTACACATCTGGAAAGGCACCATCAATGCTGAAAGGTATATCCAAGAACAACATATGCTCCCATCCAGATGTTGTCTCTTTCAGGGAAGATCTTGCATTTTCCAACATGACAATGCCAGACCACATACTGCATCAATTACAACATCATGGCTGCGTAGAAGGATCCGGGTACTGAAATGGCCAGCCTGCAGTCCAGATCTTTCACCCATAGAAAACATTTGGTGCATCATAAAGAGGAAGATGCGACAAAGAAGACCTAAGACAGTTGAGCAACTAGAAGCTTATATTAGACAAGAATGGGACAACATTCCTATTCCTAAACTTGAGCAACTTGTCTCCTCAGTCCAAAGATGTTTGCAGACTGTTATAAAAAGAAGAGGGGATGCCACACAGTAGTAAACATGGCCTGGGTTCCAACTTTTTTGAGATGTGTTGATGCCATGAAATTTAAAATCAACTTATTTTTCCCTTAAAATGATACATTTTCTCATTTTAAAAATTTCATATGTCATCTATTTTGTATTCTGAATAAAATTATTAGTCTAATACTGTTCCAGAGCAAATCGATTTGCGTTAAGGGGAAAATTAAGTTTCATAATTTTATATTTAGGCTATATTTAACTTAAATCCTGTAATGAAGTGCTGCTTTTGTACATTTGATTGATTTTTTTGTTTGTGTTTATGTCTTTTATAATGGATTTTGTTGTTAATTTAAATATTGTTGTTCAATAAATGTTATTTTATATAAATAATATGTCGTATTTGGTATTGGACCATTAGATGGCAGCAAAGACTGTCTTTGAGTCAGTCAGAACAAGGAAGTGGGAAATCCCTTTAACTTTTAAAAGGACAAAGATACTGCTTTCCTCAGTGGACATTCAAGCTGATTTTTTATAATGGATATAATATTATGGACATCGACCTGAAGAATGAGTGCTATATCAGATGCAGGTAATACACTCGTTTAGTCGATCTCTCTCTCATAATACCATAATACTCTACATAATACAATAAGTTTTAATGAAGCAACTCAACGTTCCTTTGTTACTAGCTCTAAAGTGACATATTAGAATTAGTAATGAAGGCTTGGGCTCAACTGTTAAACTGTCAATCTGTGGTGGAAGGAAGTAGTTCCTAACAAAAGAAAGTTTTTAAAGACACTCCATTGTTGTTTTCATTCTTGTGCCATTGAACCATACCACACTGCTACTCATGTGATATTGCTCATTTCAAAAATTTCAATACATTTAAGAATGTAATTTATTCCTCTGATGGCAAAGCTGAATTGTCAGCATCATTACTCCAGTCTTCAATGTCACATGATCCTTCAAAAATCATTCTAATATGCTGATTTGCTGCTCAAGAAACATTTCTTATGTTGAAAATAGTTTTTGCTGCTTAATATTTTTGTGGAAACCGTGATATACGACCATTCAATAGCCTACTTTTATTCAAGGACAAATTAAACTGATCAAAAGTGACAGTATTTATACTGTGAGCATTTGTAACGTTACAAAAGATTTCAACTAAATGCTGTTGTTTTGAACATTATATTCATGACAGAATCTTGAATTTCATAAAATTAATGTATAATGTTTTCCACAAAATAGTAAGCAGCAAAAACAGCTCTTTTAAATTGTAATTATATTTCACAATATTACAATATTTACTGTGTATTTGTCTAAATAAATGCAGCATTGGTAAGTATAAGGGACTTCTTTAAAAAATATAGAAACAATGGTAATGATTCCAAAACATTTGACTGGTAGTGTATGCAAATGAGCAGTTGCAATAGTAGGAGTTGCTCGGATACAGCGATCGAGTGTGAACACCTACTATCAACCAGCAGCACAGAAAATCTGTGACCTCCAGCCATTTAATCACTGTCAGTGTGAACACACAGTTAAGAGAACAGGAGATTCGGTCAAGCACACATGCCAATCACGCTTGTTTGTGAGAGGACCTCTGTGTATAGAGCTTTGGTAAGTGACTCTATGAGGTGCTTAAATGGGTCAGTTCAAATCTAACGCCACACCAGGCTACAGTTACAAGCAGGAACACAATTTGGTTTTGATGAAGAAGAGTCAATTATGGGTAGCCCTTCAATAAAATCAGCAGTTTCTATGACAATGGCACACCAATGACATGCAGACATGGAAACAGCTTGCAGAACATAAAATCCACTCCCTTGGGGACGTCTGAAAGCAAAAGGTCCAAGGACAACTGGCTTGGATGGTTTCCCAGATCAGAACGGTGCAATTAAAAGCACTTACTAGTATATACTTAAGCGGCAGTTGTTAAATTGAAAGAAAAGATTCTCGGCGTGGGTGGAATTGCTGTTGTCATGGTTTATTGTCGTTGTTGACCATAGCGTGCATTAGCAGTCGCACTGCCCTGATATTTACTCCTGTATAATTTACCCTTGTCAGACTCTATGTTTGACAGTCGCTGCTCTACTGTGAGTAACATGCACACTGAACTGAGTAGTGGGTGGTTTAAAAATGTCCGTTTCTCAAGTATGTGCGCGTATATGTGTGAATGTGTGACCGCCTGCTTTTATTCCTCTTTTCTGTCTGCCAATCCTCCTACGGACACTCACGGTTCCCCGAAACTAGAGCATCGCTGCCTCTTTATCAGTCCTAAACTTTGTCTTGCTGTTTTTTTTCACTCTCATGTGCTAACATTTACTTCCCAAATGATCATCCAAATGCTTAAATTTGCTCTGTTGTGATGACACTTATTGGAGAGTACATTGGTTCATATGAACCCGAATGTCATTCATTTCCTGTGCAAACATTTGTTCAATAGTGCTCCATTTCCGTGGAGTGCACTCAGTCCACATCACAGAGAGATGTTTGGGATAGCAAGAGTGGCAGAATGCTAATCAAACATATAACCATGTCTGAAATAGAATATAAGTGTATACACTGAAAATTGGCCACTATTATTAAAAAAAAAAAAAAAAAAAAAAAAAAAAAAAAAATTATATATATATATATATATATATATATATATATATATATATATATATATATATATATATATATATATATATATAATTATTTTTGTGATTATGACTTTTTGACTACATTATCCTGTTTATTATATACTGTAAACCCTAACACTCAAAATAATTAATTGGTTTAACTAGGGCAAACTTAAATTAAACAAATTAGTTTAATCAAATTAACTTTTATGAGTATTTAGAACTTTTTTTCTTTTGAGTTCACAAACGGACACATTTTAAGTAATATGAATTGTTTCATTGTTTTAACTTTTATGAACTTGTTTAGTTGAATTTAGACAAATTTAAATTTATCTGAAATTTACCTGAAAACATGAGCTTAGTTTGAGAATAGGTAGGCCATATGTATTTATTTTTTATTTGTATTTTATTTTTAATTAATACAGTTGACTCAGAATTTAAAAGGGGACATTTCTTGCTTTGGCTGCTGCGAACTCTTCAGTTATCTTGGAGTAATCCAATTTGTGACAGATTTGGTGCTCAATTTGACCATTTGCAAAGCTCTGCCCCTTTAGCTACTATAGCTATGTCCGACAAGTCATGCCACTCTCACGCCACACATCATGTTCTCACAGAGTGAAAAATACATTGCGGAGCAAAGAGGACAATGACAACACATCGACAGACATGACAGTGCAGGTTACTTTTGATACAAATTTTGTAATTTTTAAAGAAATTTAAACAAATACCATTTTGTGGCTCTTCAACGTGTCATGACAGATTGTTGAAGTGCCACAGTTCAAGCGGCTTGTGAACTGATCACCTCTTCCTACTAGTTAAGTTATAGCATCAAATAACCATGAATGAACATCAGAAAGAATATTGTTTCAAAGAAAGACGTCAGTACACTCCATTTTTCAAGTTCAAGTTCACTGACATTAATCTACTAAGTCCTCTGACTGCTTTGTTGGACATAATGGCGGATTCAGTGTTATGATTGGTTAGATCGCCTGTCAATCAAATTCCCAGCGAAGACATTGTCGATCGTGCTCATCATGGTGCGTCACCCTCTAGTGGTCTGGCGCACTTCCGACAGCCCTGGATATATGATAAATGTTCTATATTGCTGTACTCTCTCAGCAATTGCTATGCTATGCTAATGTTATCAAAGCATTGTGTTACTAATTTGCATTTGTTAGATTAGCTAGTTACAGTATAGCTAGCTACATTTCTACTACTAAAAACACAAGTTGAGATTATATGATAATTTTAGCCAGATATGCTTACTTAAATTCAGAATTTTTAAACTTAAAAAAAAAAAAAATGTAACGGATTACCTCAAATATTTTGAGTTTTGCCATCTTATTCGGGTTTACAATGTACAGTAACTTTCCAATTAAATAAATAATATGATACAATTCACTTATTGTGTACATGCATGCATTTACATTGTACTTATAAAAAAATGCCTGCATATAATTACAGCTGTAATTCATTACTGTAATTACATCTATAATTACACTGTTGACCCTTACACCTTCAATCACCTAACAAGACACCTAATATAAAGTAAGACCAGAAAAGTTCCTAAAAGGTACTAGATTAGGTTTTTCGGTTTGTAACAACAACAGAACCCTTTTTAGTGCTAAATAGAACCTTGATGTTGTTATAGAGAACCTTATAGATTAGAACCTTACAGAGTTTTTAACTCTACAAGGTATTATAAAACCATGTAGCATCTATTAGGATTTTACATAAAAAAAATAAATAAATAAATTCTAATACTATCATTCAGTTAAGTCTTAGAGACAAAAACAGATACATCTGGCACTGACGCTACAGATAACGCCAGCATACGGTGATGCTGCACATGCTTTGCAGAAAGTATTTTTGTATCTAATTTCCAACCCTGCAAACCTCTAATGAAAAAGACTCGCAATGATGACATGTCTATAAATACCTCCTCAGAGTTTCTGTCACCTTGCTATGTTTAGTGTTCCATAGTGAACTGCGTAGCAAATCAACAATCCACAACTGGAGATCTGAGCTATAGTTCACAGAGTAAAACCAACAGGAAATGGGAATGTATGTAAAACAACATTAATTAATTATGCTCCAACAGCACTAGCCCATTGATGTGCTGACGTGACTCTTTATTGTAGCAAACGGTAGCTATGTTCTATTCCAGACTAGAAAAGGCCATCTGTTTCAACTTCTGAGGTGCTCCATCAGCAAAGCCTCATTCCCTTTGGATACAGAAGGACGCAAAGAGCCCTCACACAATGCTGCTCGATGCCCTTCAGACCTTGGCCTACTGCAAAAATACCTGCAACATGCTCTCATTTTCCTTTATCCTTTATCTCAATGCCTTCCCAAAGGATATTATGTACAAAACATGCTATGAGTTTACATAGCTAAGTGCAGAAATGTTCTCTGATATTATGAATGAATTGACAGAGATTTACTTTGATTTAGTTTAATGAGCAAACAGTGATTCATGAGCAGAGTAGCAGAATCCAGGTATAGCAGAACTAAATGAAGAATAAATGTAAATGTTACTTCTATTTCACACCGCTACTCTGGTCTAAAACACGGTGAACACGGGTAAGTGGAGGGACAAAATCAGTAAAAAAAAAAAAAAAAACAAGTAAATATCAGCCCCTCAAATCAATCAATCTGGAGCACCTGAACTGTTGCATGATGGAAGATCAAAACCGAGTCATGGATAACATTATGATCACTGACAGGTGAGGTGAATCACACTGATTATCTCTTCATCACGGCACCTGTTAGGCAGCACCTTAGGCAGCAAGTGAACATTTTGTCCTCAAAGTTGATGTGTTAGAAGCAGGAAAAATGGGCAAGCGTAAGGATTTGAGTGAGTTTGACAAGAGCCAAACTGTGATGGCTAGACGACTGGGTCAGAGCATCTCCAAAACTGCAGCTCTTGTGGGGTGTTCCCGGTCTGCAGTGGTCAGTATCTATCAAAAGTGCTCCAAGGAAGGAACAGTGGTGAACCGGAGACAGGGTCATGGGCGGCCAAGGCTGCACGTGGGGAGCGAAGGATGGCCCGTGTGGTCCGATCCAACAGAAGAGCTACTGTAGCTCAAATTGCTCAAGAAGTTAATGCTGGTTCTGATAGAAAGGTGTCAGAATACAGACCAGTCAGGGTGCCCATGCTGACTCCTGTCCCCCGCTGAAAGAGCCAACAGTGGACAGATGAGCATCAGAATTGGACCACGGAGCAATGGAAGAAGGTGGCCTGATCTGATGAACCATGTTTTCTTTTACATCATGTGGATGGCTGGGTGCGTCGCTTACTTGGGGAACACATGGCACCAGGATGCACTATGGGAAGAAGACAAGCCGATGGAGGCAAAGTGATGCTTTGGGCAATGTTCTGCTGGGAAACCTTGGGTCCTGCCATCCATGTGGATGTCACTGTGACACGTACCACCTACCTAAGCATTGTTGCAGACCATGTACACCCTTTCATGGTGGCTGTGGCCTCTTTCAGCAGGATAATGCTCCTGCCACAAAGCAAAAATGGTTCAGGAATGGTTTGAGGAGCACAACAACGAGTTTGAGGTGTTGTCTTGGCCTCCAAATTCCCCAGATCTCAATCCAATCGAGCATCTGTGGGATGTGCTGAACAAACAAGTCCGATCCATGGAGGCTCCACCTCGCAACTTACAGGACTTAAAGGATCTACTGCTAACATCTTGGTGTCAGATCCCACAGCACACCTTCAGGGGTCTAGAGGAGTCCATGCCTCGACGGGTCAGGGCTGTTTTGGCAGCAAAAGGAGGACAAACACAATTTTAGGAAGGTGCTCATAATGTTATGCCTGATCGGTATATTTCACTCTATAATGAAAGGACAAAACAAGAAATTATACTTGGATAAAGAAATCTGAATTTTGGGGGAAACATGCTTAGCTGTCATTAAAACCTCACTATTAAATTAATATTAATGGTCTTTTTTTAGTTTCTTTATGCAAACTATAATGGGTGGAAATATGACATTTCTTGACCACCCAGTTAATGCTTGTGGGCCACAAGAGTCATTTTGAATATTTTATTCTGAACCATCAAATCTCTGCATGGCCTATTTATTTTATCTCTGGTACACTATAATTCGCTTACATGTTCCACATAAAGTCCTTTATTTTTTTTCTAGTGATTCAGTGTATGAGAAGACTCCATCTGCACATTGCATAAATGCTTGATGAGCTTTAGCACACAACACTCTAATCTCCATTTATCACCTCAGAAGGCTTCAGACATGTGATTCATTTGCTTTTCACCCACTTACAATTTAACGCAGATTGAGGACATAGTACATCTACCTCTATATAGAACTGCAAACACACTCTCCTATTTTTATTTGAAACAGTGATCTGTGATATGTGTAGATTCGAAAATTGTCTTCTCTCTTGAGAATTAATCTGCAGACACATAACTCACCATCTTATTGTCGGCGTAGTGCTGCTGTAATATACTGCAGACAGATGAAACCTACTGGGAATTGTAGGTAAAGTGAGGTAAAAGGTAGTAGCGCATCTAATCTGACTAAAGCACCTCTGCCTTCTCTCAGCAGCCTGTCTTTTCATTGCTTTTACCATAATCTGGTATAAACAGACATGAACAAATCTAGCACAACGTGTCTCGTGTGCCTTCTGGTGCAATCAGATGATTCACTTTCCATTTATCCACAAACCAGCGAGGGACAGTGAAAAAGTATGTCTCTGAGAAAATTGTGCATGCTTTCAGAGAAGAGCAATCAGTGGCCCATTATCAAGCATACAAATCTTAAAAGCATGCCATTCACTGAGGGAAAATTACCAGGGAGGGACTCTCTCCTTTAGCGTGATTGATGATTATATTTCACTGTGCTTGGAGAGAGTGGTCACAGCGTCGAAAGTCAAGGCATTTTAAGGCTGAGCTGACTCACGGAGAGGACAGGTAGGGACAGCAAGTTTGCCCTCTAGTCTTTGAATTTGATATATTATACACAGTACGTATGTGTATTTTTATTTTGTCATCAGCAATGCCCAATGTCACAAATACATTTTTAAGTGTCTAAATACTTTTTGGGGTCACAGAACACTTGAAGGTTATTACTGGATTCCTTCAGGGATAATAATGGCTCTCTGCACAGGTACGACACATTTATTAATGTGCTGGGATGGAGGAAGAGACATTTGCGAACGAACCGGCAAAGAACTGCAGAAAAGGAAAGCAAACAGGGTCAGAAGTGCGACTGTCATACACTACAGGTCAAAAGTTTGGAGTAATTAGCATTCTTTAAAGCTTTTGAAAGAAGTCCCTTATGTTTTCCACAGATGCAAGGTACAAAAATACAGCAAGGTAAAGTAATATTGTGAAATATTATTACATTTTACAAAGGGGATGTTT
Organism: Chanodichthys erythropterus; assembly: GCF_024489055.1. Classification (NCBI taxonomy): domain Eukaryota; kingdom Metazoa; phylum Chordata; class Actinopteri; order Cypriniformes; family Xenocyprididae; genus Chanodichthys; species Chanodichthys erythropterus. Next base: position 56,674,419 of record NC_090231.1, read on the forward strand.
TCTTTTTGAATATATTTTAAGTGATGCATTTTTTTAAGTAATATTTTCAGCATCATTACTCCAGACTTCAGTGTCACATGATATTCAGCTATTAAATTGATCAAAAGTGACAGTAAAGACATTTACAATATTACAAAAGATTTCTATTTCAAATAAATGCTGTTCTTTTGAACTTTATATTCATCAAAAAGTTTGCACAGTTTACATAAAATATAATCAGCAAAAAAATAAGATCTATTATTATTAACTGAGAACCAATAATTATGATAATTGAGCAGCAAATCAGAATATTAGAATGATTTCTGAAGGATCATGAGAAACTTGGAGTAATGATGCTGAAAATTTAGCTTTGCATCACATGAATAAATTAAAATATATTGAAATAAAAAAGTTATTTAAATTTTTTTTTTTTACTGTATTCTGGATTAAATACATACAACCTTGTTGAGAATAAGAGATTTACAGACTCTTGATCAATTTTAGTAAATTACATATCTAACACTGACATTGATATTTTTATTTCTAGCACAGCAACTGAAATTTAAAGATACTATTTTATGCTACAAAATATTCTTTATGAAAATTAACTAAAATATGTATTCAGCCCCATGTGTCCCGCAGATTAAAACTAAATTCTCAAGCACTCGCTAGTGAATCAATTAAAAACCACCACATTTTCTAGCTAAAACCCCATAGGACATTGGGGCTTACAGTTCATAATAAGTCATTATTCAGGTTGTGAGTTTGAAGGGCATCTCTGAAATGAATACTAAATAGTTATTCTGTGAAGTTAGACATGAAGCAAAACAAATGTATAAGTAAGGAAAACAAAACTGAAGTGTTTATAATATCCCAGCAGGCAATGCTGGTTCAATTATAAAGAAATGGAAGCTGAATCAAACCACCCAGACACTGCCTAGAAAAGGCTGCCCTACGAAACTCCTTGCAGGAACAGCAGGAGGCTTGTGAG